>NC_053432.1:3931908-3959419 GCF_007990345.1 Gossypium hirsutum | reverse complement strand
TTTTTTTTATCATTTTATTTGTTTATTCCCACCTGTTATTAGCAAATATAATTAATATTATACCAATCATTAAATATTGTTTACTTTTAGAACTCATTTGATTATTTTGTCGACCAGAAACAGACTTTTGTTCTTCAAATGCAATGAGTAGGGAAGTCTCTCGACATAAGTAGAGATCAATCCCAAGCATCTCCAAATAAGCCCTCAAGAAAACATTTCCAATTCAATCAAGGTAAACATTGTCTTCCCTAACATTTATGTTTTTTTCAACATGTTTTTCCTTTTATGTTTTTTATGTTTATGATGAAAGATTCAACATCTCTAGAAACTGAATCATACATTTTTCTGCTAGGATTAGCATCTAGTATGAATCATGTAGAAGCTTACTTATCTTTTATTGCAAGAAACAGATTTAGGTAATGGAAGATGTATGCCTGTGTGTTTGTGTCTCTATATATGTATGTATTTGGTACTAGATGAAAGCTTTACTCCAGTTTTGAATATAGACCAGGTTTTGCATACATTGTTCATTTTCTGGCTCTTTTCCTTCGAATACATGGTTCTCTTGAAATTAAATGCTCAGGTACTTTCTGCATATTCTGTGATTCTTATTATATAAGTTATAAATCAACAGTTATGTTAGTTTTGATCAAGGCCTCTGTAAACATAAAGTTGGTATTCTGGTTAGGAGAAGTTAATGTTTATGAGATTTGTGGAGTATGATTCTGCACATGCAAAGTTGGTTTGTTTAAAGCTGTGCATTTTCATGTTTACATACTAATGGTGATTCCATTTTTGTTTTTTAGATGTTCTTTTGGTCTGTTTTCATGTTTCTATCCAACTTATGTGTTTACTGTGCAGTTTTGCCATATTTTGCTAAGGTGTATAGCTTCATTGGCAGTGTCTTTGATCCTGGTACAAGTGTCATGGGTTGCGCATGGGAGCCCGCAACCATGACACATCTGTGTGAACCATCAAGAAGGCAGGAGGTCATTTGGCCTAATCAGACCGGCCCGTTGCTTGAAGAGATTGAAGGCCCATCTACAAGTTAGACAAATATAATATATTATTTTATAAGATTACATATCTTAGATAAGATATGTAATCTTAGAAGATATGATTTTATATTCTTAAAGGTTTGGTGGTAGGTGGCCTTTAATCATAGCCGTTGATGTACTTAATTTTGCACCGTTGGATTTGGGGAGGCTCAACTATAAATAAGAGACCTCTTCCCTCATTGTAAATCACTTGAGTTTGAGGAATAATAAGAGTTCTTGAGAGTATTCACTCAACATTATTCTCTCTTGTGTTCTTGATATTTCGTGGCTTGTTCTTATTTCGTTATTCGTTCGCCTTTGTTTGATCGTTGAGTTGCTTTCGTTTGTGTTGGTTTTCAAAGGGGAATTCTATTGAATCCTCAAATTGTGGGAGTTAGGCTGACTTAGGAGTTTTTAAAGCAAGAAACTGCCTAAGGCCGTACGGATTGTGAGGCAAAAATCCTAAGTCCGTGACAGTTGGTATCAGAGCCAGTCTTTCGAAAGCACTATTGAAGGATGTCGAGAGAAGTTGGTGAGAATGAGCCAATAGAGACCCGTGGGAGGGCCAGGAAGGCTAGTCGATCGAGGGACATGTTGTCGAGCTTGGAAAATCGAGTGGTCAATCTCGAGGAGTCTGTTGGTGACATGAGGGAGACACTCGAAGTGGTCCTAACCCGTATGGAGGAACTGAGGGAAGACAGCAAAGTATTCGTGCTTGACACTCTTAGATCCACTTCGGACAAGCTGACGGTAAGGGACGAAGCTCTTGAGGCCCTGGTGACTGCCATGAAAGAGGAGATTGCTGAGCTTAAGGGGGAGCTCACAATTTGTAAGGTCGCTCTGGGAAATGGGATGTTGACTTCAAGATCGAAGCAACGCCATGTAGATGTTCCAAAACCCGAGAAGTTCAAGGGGGCTAGGTCTGCGAGAGAAGTGGACAACTTCCTGTGGGAATTAGAGCAATATTTTCGAGCAATGGGCATTGAGGATGATGCCACAAAGGTAAACACTGCTTCGATTTACTTTACTGATGTTGCTCTCTTATGGTGGCGACGTAGGTCCACGGATGAGAGACGTGGAGGAACGACCATTGGGACTTGGGAGGAGTTCCAAGGAGAGTTAAAGAAGCAGTTTTATCCGCAGCATGCTGAAAAGGAGGCTCGTGCTAAGTTGCGCCGGCTTACGCAACAAGGCACTATTCGAGATTATGTGCGGGAGTTTAGTGAGCTGATGCTTCAGATCTCAGACTTGAATGAGAAGGAAGCATTTTATATGTTTGAGGATGGGCTAAGAATGTGGGCTAAGCAAGAGTTGCGCCGCCTAGGCATCACCGATTTGACTGTAGCTATGGCTGAGGCAGAGAACTTCTACGAAGCTGGTGGGAGAAAGTTTGACAATAATGATGCTTCCAAACCCAAGCCAAGACCCAAAGGCAATGGTGGGGGAGACAAAGAGCAAACAGAAAGGAGTGGCGAAGCCCCAAGGAATTATAATGGTAGACCAGGGGATAAGAAAGAGCCAATGAGATGCTTTCTTTGCCAAGGTCCATATCGGTTGAGTGTTTGTCCAAAGAGGGCCGCTTTCAATGCTATGGAAGCACGCGAAGAGGCCAATCCTGACACCAAAAGTCTTGGTACGATATTGGGTGGTGTTGAAGACAAGACGAGTAATGGGCTGATGTTTGTGGACATCATCGTGGCAGACAGAAAATTGAATGCCCTTGTTGATACTGGTGCATCTGATTTGTTCATGTCTAAAGAGATGGCGAAGGAACTCGGTCTCAAAGTGAAGGAAGATTCGGGTCGAATAAAAACGGTAAACTCAGAAAGTATTCCCATAACGGGTGTGGCTAAAGGGGTGGAACTCAAACTTGGCGAGTGGACAGGCATGGCAACCATTAAGGTAATCCCACTTGATGATTATGATTTTATGGTAGGATTGAGTTTGTTTGACCGACTTAATGCGTATATTCATCCTTCCGAGAACTACATGATGATCTCTGATTCGAACCATCGTTATATGGTGCGAATGAAAAGAAAGGGAAACATAGAAGGCAAAACATTGTCGGCAATCCAATTTGCCAAAGGAGTACGTAGAAACGAAGTCTCCTATTTAGCCACCTTAAGGAACAATGTGGAGGAGAAATTCGAGGAAGAAATCCCAAAAGAAGTGAAGCAGTTGTTGCAGTCTTTTCAAGATGTAATGCCCACAGAGTTGCCCAAGACATTGCCACCAAAGAGGGAGGTAGATCACAAGATTGAGTTGTTGCCTAATACTGAGCCACCAGCAAGGGCACCATATCGAATGTCTCCACCTGAGTTGGAGGAATTGAGGAAGCAGTTAAGGGAACTTCTAGATGTCGGGTTTATTAAACCTTCCAAAGCCCCATTTGGAGGGCCGGTGTTATTCCAAATGAAGCATGATGGGTCCTTAAGATTGTGCATTGACTATAGGGCCTTAAACAAGATCACTGTGAAGAACAGGTATCCCATTCCTCTCATTGCAGATCTGTTCGATCAACTTGGTAGTGCGAGATGGTTTACTAAGTTGGATTTGCAATCGGGGTACTACCAAGTGAGAGTAGCCGAAGGGGATGAGCCCAAAACAGCCTGTGTGACTCGGTATGGGTCTTTTGAATTCTTGGTGATGCCGTTCGAGTTGACAAATGCTCCAGCAATATTTTGCACCCTAATGAATAAGGTATTACAACCTTTCTTAGATCGCTTTGTGGTTGTTTATCTTGACGACATTGTGGTGTATAGTAAGACGCTTGAGGAGCATGTTGGACATCTGAGAGAGATGTTCCAAGTCCTACGGGAAAATGAGCTGTATGTCAAAGAGGAAAAATGCTTATCTGCCCAACGAGAGGTGCCTTTTCTTGGCCATATTGTAGGAGGTGGCATGATCTGAATGGATGCAAGCAAAGTCCGAGCAATTTCCGATTGGGAGCCACCAACCAAGGTAACGGAATTGCGGTCCTTTCTTGGTTTAGCAAACTACTATCGACGTTTCATTGAAGGCTACTCCAAGATCACTACACCCTTGACAGACTTATTGAAAAAGGGCAAAGTATGGGACTGGGACTCTCGGTGTGAGAAAGCTTTTGACCAAGTAAAGCAAGCAATGGTGAGTGAACCTATACTTGCTTTACCGGATTTTACAAAGGCGTACGAGGTATGCACGGATGCCTCAGACTATGCAATTGGGGGAGTATTGATGCAAGAAGGACATCCAATTGCTTTCGAGAGTCGAAAGCTGAATGAGACAGAACGGAGATACACGGTCCAAGAAAAAGAGATGACTGCTGTGGTGCATTGTTTGCGCACATGGAGGCACTATTTGCTGGGTTCCAGGTTCGTGGTATTCACTGATAATGTTGCAAATAGTTATTTCCTAACCCAGAAAAAGTTGTCCCCCAAACAGGCTCGTTGGCAGGTTTTCCTAGCAGAGTTTGATTTTAGCATGGAGTACAAGCCGGGGAGTGCCAACATTGTAGCTGATGCGCTTAGCCGAAAGATGGAATTTGCAACGATAAGCCAACCCAATAGTCCCTTATTGGAGCGCATTCAAGAAGGGTTGTCCCACGATTCCACGGCCAAAAATTTGATTGAGCTTGCTAAAGAGGGAAAAACGAGACGATTTTGGCTTGAGGGAGAATTATTATACACTCAAGGACAACGTTTATATGTGCCCCAACATGGGAACTTGCGAAAGGAAGTCATGAAGGAATGTCACGATTCAAGATGGGCTGGACATCCAGGCATGCACCGCACTTTAGCTCTCTTGGAGGATCGATTTTATTGGCCTCACATGAGTGACGATGTGGAGACTTATGTGAAAACTTGTTTGGTGTGCCAACAAGATAAAATCGAGTTGAAGGCTCCTGCTGGGTTGCTACAGCCTTTACCTATTCCGGAGCGCCCATGGGAGAGTTTATCCATGGACTTTATTGTAGGTTTGCCTAAATCTGATGGATTTGCAAGCATTTTTGTTGTGGTGGACAGGTTTTCGAAGTATGCAACTTTTATCCCCACAACCAAGGAGTGTCCTGCTGAGGAGGCTGCTCGCTTGTTTCTTAGACATGTGGTGAAGTATTGGGGAGTTCCACAATCTATCATCAGCGATCGAGATGGGCGATTCACGGGACGATTTTGGACGGAGTTGTTCAAGTTAATGGGTTCAAACTTGAACTTTTCAACCAGCATGCATCCACAAACCGATGGGCAAACTGAACGAGTGAATGCGTTATTGGAGATATATCTACGGCACTATGTGAGTGCCACACAAAGGGACTGGCCAAAGTTGCTAGATGTGGCTCAGTTTTCTTACAATTTGCAAAGAAGTGGGGCGACAAACCAGAGTCCGTTCGAGATAGTAACAGGACAACAGCCACTTACACCCAATGCTGTTGCGACTCGTTATGGGGGACCGAATCCAGCAGCCTATCGATTTGCGAGAGATTGGCAAGAGCAAAACGATTTGGCTAGAGCTTGTCTTCACAAGGCAAGTAAGCGCAATAAGAAGTGGGCGGATCGAAATCGAAGGGACGTACAATTTCAGGTAGGTGAACCAGTTCTTGCCAAACTACACCTGATTTTGCGACATGATGGGTTGCACAAAGGACTCGTTCGGCGGTACGAGGGGCCATTTCAAATTGTGAAGAAAGTAGGCAAGGTGGCCTACAAGCTTGAGTTGCCTGAAAAGCTTAAAGTTCATCCAGTATTCCACGTGAGTATGCTTAAACCATTCCATGAAGATGGAGAAGACCCAAATCGAAGCAAGTCTGAACGAGCACCGATGGGGGTAAAAGCCGCCTATGATCGAGAGGTCGAGAACATCGAAGCGGATCGTATGGTCAGACGTAAGCACTACCGACCGCGGCGCGAATACTTAGTCCGATGGAAGGGATTCCCGGATAGTGAGATGAGTTGGGAACCTGCTGAAGCCTTGTGGCAATTCCAAGACAAGATAGATCGATACCATGCAGAGGACGCGACGAGGGCGTCGCTAGATTTGGTGGGGGAGAATGTCATGGGTTGCGCATGGGAGCCCGCAACCATGACACATCTGTGTGAACCATCAAGAAGGCAGGAGGTCATTTGGCCCAATCAGACCGGCCCGTTGCTTGAAGAGATTGAAGGCCCATCTACAAGTTAGACAAATATAATATATTATTTTATAAGATTACATATCTTAGATAAGATATGTAATCTTAGAAGATATGATTTTATATTCTTAAAGGTTTGGTGGTAGGTGGCCTTTAATCATAGCCGTTGATGTACTTAATTTTGCACCGTTGGATTTGGGGAGGCTCAACTATAAATAAGAGACCTCTTCCCTCATTGTAAATCACTTGAGTTTGAGGAATAATAAGAGTTCTTGAGAGTATTCACTCAAACATTATTCTCTCTTGTGTTCTTGATATTTCGTGGCTTGTTCTTATTTCGTTCTTCGTTCGCCTTTGTTTGATCGTTGAGTTGCTTTCGTTTGTGTTGGTTTTCAAAGGGGAATTCTATTGAATCCTCAAATTGTGGGAGTTAGGCTGACTTAGGAGTTTTTAAAGCAAGAAACTGCCTAAGGCCACACGGATTGTGAGGCAAAAATCCTAAGTCCGTGACACAAGTGGGAACTTGCAAAACTGATATAGGTAAAGTTTCTATATTTGCTTAAACTGAAATATATTTGGTGCTACTCTTATAATCTTACATCTGTTCTAGGTACTTATCTTTTATTTGCAAGAAACAGATTTAGGTAATGGAAGATGTATGCCTGTGTGTTTGTGTCTCTATATATGTATGTATTTGGTACTAGATGAAAGCTTTACTCCAGTTTTGAAATATAGACCAGGTTTTGCATACATTGATCATTTTCTGGCTCTTTTCCTTCGAATACATGGTTCTCTTAAAATTAAATGCTCAGGTACTTTCTGCATATTCTGTGATTCTTATTAGATAAGTTATAAATCAACAGTTATGTTAGTTTTGATCAAGGCCTCTGTAAACATAAAGTTGGTATTCTGGTTAGGAGAAGTTAATGTTTATGAGTTTTGTGGAGTATGATTCTGCACATGCAAAGTTGGTTTGTTTAAAGCTGTGCATTTTCATGTTTACATACTAATGGTGATTCCATTTTTGTTTTTTAGATGTTCTTTTGGTCTGTTTTCATGTTTCTATCCAACTTATGTGTTTACTGTGCAGTTTTGCCATATTTTGCTAAGGTGTATAGCTTTATTGGCAGTGTCTTTGATCCTGGTACAAGTGGGCACTTGCAAAACTGATATAGGTAAAGTTTCTATATTTGCTTAAACTGAAATATATTTGGTGCTACTCTTATAATCTTACATCTGTTCTAGGTACTTATCTTTTATTTGCAAGAAACAGATTTAGGTAATGGAAGATGTATGCCTGTGTGTTTGTGTCTCTATATATGTATGTATTTGGTACTAGATGAAAGCTTTACTCCAGTTTTGAAATATAGACCAGGTTTTGCATACATTGATCATTTTCTGGCTTTTTTCCTTCGAATACATGGTTCTCTTGAAATTAAATGCTCAGGTACTTTCTGCATATTCTGTGATTCTTATTAGATAAGTTATAAATCAACAGTTATGTTAGTTTTGATCAAGGCCTCTGTAAACATAAAGTTGGTATTCTGGTTAGGAGAAGTTAATGTTTATGAGTTTTGTGGAGTATGATTCTGCACATGCAAAGTTGGTTTGTTTAAAGCTGTGCATTTTCATGTTTACATACTATTGGTGATTCCATTTTTGTTTTTTAGATGTTCTTTTGGTCTGTTTTCATGTTTCTATCCAACTTCTGTGTTTACTGTGCAGTTTTGCCATATTTTGCTAAGGTGTATAGCTTCATTGGCAGTGTCTTTGATCCTGGTACAAGTGGGAACTTGCAAAACTGATATAGGTAAAGTTTCTATATTTGCTTAAACTGAAATATATTTGGTGCTACTCTTATAATCTTACATCTGTTCTAGGTACTATCGAGCACCTGAATTAATATTTGGTGCAACTAAATACACCACAGCCATTGGCATTTGTTCTAGGTACGTACAAGTTTCGTTGCTAAAATTTTTCCTTATTTCTATGCATTTTCACTTTAAATTACTTAACAAATATTACTTTTTTGACTCCAGCCTCTATTTGCTGGTGAGAGTGGAGTAGACCAGGTACGTTTTATTAAGGTAGGCTTTATTTCAAAATTCTAATCAATAATAGTTTTATCATGATGATGTTGGAAAAATTAATATTTTGGGGTTGCGATTTTGTAAAGATTTAATTGCTAGTTCTGTTTGGAGTAGAACTATTTTGTTTCCAAATTAATTTTAAATAGTTGGTTCAACTTAATTATTATTTGATTCAACTTAAGTATGAATAGGTATGAATTAATTTTATTACCGTGTAGCTTGCTTGTCCATTAAAATTATAACAATAGCTGACTTTCTCTCCAACCTTATTTTAGATATTTTAAAGATTCAAAGTATATAGGCTGGAAACCTGACGGGTTGCCTTATATCGAGCTGCAAGATATAATGGATCCTCCCTAGGTGTAACAACACCACGTATGATGAATCTTAAAAAATTCAAAAAGACTTGAAAAAAGTTCTATCGAGCTCATTTACTATTGAATATTTATATAACCTTAATTTATTTCCAATTTACTTATAAAAATTAAACTACGATTCTTTTTTGATATTATTATATTCAAATTACTATTTTTTTATATTAATAATGTTTTATTTTAATATTTAATATTTTTAAATTTCTTTAAAAGTTATAACTACTTTTTATCAAAATTACAACAATAGCTGACCTTCTCTCCAACCTTATTTTAAATATTTTAAAGATTCAAAGTATATAGGCTGGAAACCTGACGGGTTGCCTTATATCGAGCTGCAAGATATAATGGATCCTCCCTAGGTGTAACAACGCCACGTATGATGAATCTTAAAAAATTCAAATGTTTCAATTTAATATGTCCCATCTAATATACAAATATTTAATAAAATATTTTATATAGTTTTTAACTTAAATTTAAATTATTATTGAAATATTCTCGTCCGTTTTATCACAAATATTATTCTCCGTTTTATTAAAAATATTATCGTCCATTTTACCATTTAAGTTAAACTTTTTATTCAAACTAAATCATAGTTTTTAAGCTAAATAGGGATGTCCACACATTGCTTTAATATGTGCTTAAGAAAAGATGACTTGTAAAACATAAATTAAATTAAGTGTGGACTATTTTAACTGCACATGTGATTTGTCAAATAAAAACGAATGACATGTATATTATTTAATTAAAATAATTTTTATAAATATTATTTAATTAAATATTATTTAATCCCGCTACTTACCTGTAGATACTTGATATTTGATATGTATTATCCATGTGATTTTCCACATCGTGAAATAAAAAACTTACATAATACATAAATATATTTGATATCATAATTTACATAACTTATATAACATATATAACTTACATAACTTATATAACATACATAACTTATATAACTTATATAACTTAGATAAATATATAACTTACATAACTTACATAATACTTAAATATATTTTATATCATAATTTACATAACTTACATAACTTATATAACTTAGATAAATATATAATTTACATAAATATATATCATATCATAAATTACATAACTTACATAATACTTAAATATATATCATATCATACATAACTAGTTTACGAAATTTACTTAACTTACATAATACATAAATCTATAGTCGAAAATCCTGCAACTTGCCTAAATTAGTTTATACCCATTAGAGACTTGATATTTAGTATAATGATATGATTTAAATCAATTGAGAACATTTAAGTAACTGTAATATGTTGTCAACTTTAGATTTCAAGAACTACAAAATGGATAGGAGTTGGATGGAATTGTCAAGGGTAAGCAATGCCTATCAAAATGGAGTACAAACTTTTCTAAATTTTGCATTTCAAAATGCAAGCCAAGAGAATATGATTCTTTGCCCGTGTAAGAAGTGTGGCAACATCTACTGGCATTTTCGTGAAGTTGTGTACGAACATCTAATTGTTGATGGCTTTATTCGGGGGTATAAAAATGGATTTTCCATGGAGAGTGTACATCTAGTGGAACTTCTTCAACGATTAATCCGACTTATCCTGATACTGATTACCATCAGTATATTAGACAAGATGACATGGAAGATATGTTGCGGGATGCATTTAATATGCGTAGTCATGGTGAGCAATCGTTTCCACCTGACTTTATTATATCTGAGGATTGTAATATTGGTGGAAATGTTTTTTGCGAAACGGGAACAAGTGCACCTAATGAGGAGCCAAATGAAGAAGCGGCTAAGTTCTACAATTTACTTAATGAAATGAATGAAGAACTTTACGAGGGATCAAAATATTCGAAATTGTCCTTCTGCATTCGTCTATTTCATTTAAAATGTTTGGGAGGGTGGACCGGAAACTCTTTTACAATGCTGCTAGAGTTTCTAAGAGAGATGTTTCCGTTTGCAAAAATTCCCCAGTCTTGTCAAGACATGAAGAGACTAATAAAAGATTTGGGCCTTGGGTACGATAAAATTCATAGTTGCCCAAATGACTGCATGTTGTACTGGGGTGATAAAAAAAACCAACAATATTGTCATGTTTGCGGTAAGTTTCGTTGGATGAATAGTAATACAGAAGATGTGAATACGGATGAAGGTGGGGCACAATTGAGAAAGAAGCCAGTCAAGGTCTTGCGATATTTCCCCTGATACCAAGACTTCAAAGGCTTTTCATGTTCTCAAAGACAGCCGAATCTATGACGTGGCATAATGATCAATGGACCGATGATGGATTATTAAGACATCCTGCGGATTCTTTAGCTTGGAAATCATTTGACAGTAAATTTCCAAGCTTTGCAAGCGATCCTCGGAATGTGAGGCTTGGGCTAGCAGCTGATGGCTTTAATCCATTTAAAATCATGAGTACTTCGTACAGTACTTGGCTTGTAGTGCTTGTTCCTTACAATTTACCTCCATGGATTTGCATGAAGCAATCTTCATTTATTTTATCAATGATTATCCCTGGAGAGAAAGGTCCCGGAAATGATATTGACATCTATTGGCAGCCACTTATTGAAGAGTTAAAACAATTATGGTCAGGTGTTGAGACATATGATGTATTGAGAAAGGAGAACTTTAATTTACGTGCAGCTTTATTGTAGACAATTAATGATTTCCCGGCTTATGCTAATTTATTGGGTTGGAGTACTAAAGGACGTTATGCCTGTCCTTGTTGTGCTGCGCAAACTTGTTCGAAGTGGTTGTATAATGGGAAGAAGTTCTCTTACATGGGCCATCGTCGGTGGTTAGATGAAAATCATAAATTTAGATTTTAGAGGACTCTATTTGACGGTACTGAAGAGTACAGAGGAGCTCCTGAGCAGACCGTTGGATCTGAAATCTTGTTTATGTTAAAAGATATCAACTTTAGTTACGGGAAGATGAATCAACCACCTATCACGCAAACAAGGAGAAGATCGAGGGATGAATCTGATGATGAATCTGACGAAGATGATGATCCTAATGAGGCGGAGTTGTGGAAGAAAAGGAGTATTTTTTTTTGAGTTGCCTTATTGGGAGCACAACATTTTACGCCACAATCTTGATGTCATGCATATTGAGAAGAATGTCTGCGAGAACATAATTGGGACAATTTTAAATGTCAATGGAAAATCAAAAGACAATCTTCAGAGCCGACTTGATTTAGTTGACATGAGAATCCGGCGTGATCTTCATCCTCAAGTACTTTCGAATGGGAAATATCGGTTGCCGCCTTCTATTTTTTCAATGTCAAAGAAAGAGAAAGAAGTTTTCTGCATGGTGTTGAAGGATATAAAGGTCCCAGATGCGTATGCGTC
This sequence comes from Gossypium hirsutum, assembly GCF_007990345.1. Classification (NCBI taxonomy): domain Eukaryota; kingdom Viridiplantae; phylum Streptophyta; class Magnoliopsida; order Malvales; family Malvaceae; genus Gossypium; species Gossypium hirsutum. The sequence continues at coordinate 3,947,457 of NC_053432.1, read as the reverse complement.
AAATATATCTCGATGTGTGAGTTTCAAAGATAGAAGATTATATTCATTAAAATCACATGATTACCACATCTTGATGCAAGATTTACTCCCAATTACTTTACGGTGCTGTATGTCAAAAAATGTAACGTCCTGTATAATTGAACTAACCAATATAATGAAAGCTATCTGTGGCAAAGTTTTGAATGTCGAAGAACTTGAGAAAGTATAGGATCGAGCGGCTTTGACTTTATGCAATTTAGAGAAGACCTTTCCACCTTCCTTCTTCACTATTATGGTGCACTTGGTAATCCATCTCCCTCACGAAGCAATCCTTGGTGGACCGGTTTTTTATCGATGGATGTATCCTATAGAAAGGTGCTAATTTATTTCTCAAGTATTCATTCATTCACCTCTATACATTTAGTTACAGCTTTTGATAAATATTGTATATCGTGTTTAGGTTCCTAAGCAAATTGAAGTCATATTGTCGCAATAAGTGTTATCCAGAAGGATCAATTGCTGAAGGCTACTTGGCAGAAGAGTGCATGACCTTCTGTTCTAGATATTTAGAAGATGCTGAAACACGATTGAATAGACCAAGTAGAAATGCTGGGCTCAATGATAATGACTTGGCTGAAACTTATTTATTTCAAAGTTATGGAGAACCAATCGGCAAAGTTGAAATTGTAGAATTAGATGATATATCGTGGATACAGGCACATCGATATGTACTTTTTAACCACGATTCAATTGAACCGTTGCGCAAGTAAGTTATAAAATTGTCTTACATATTCGTCGTTTTGATTTGTTTATCTTCTAACCAATTAAACTTGTTTTTAATATAGTGAGTACAAACAAATTTTGAGATCTCGTGCACACTCTCGAAGATTACAACATCGAGAGATTAATAAGTTATTCACAGAATCTTTTCATGAATGGTTAAGTCAAACGGTATGTAACTAAAGTTAATAAGTTACATATAATCGCGAAATGTAGTTAATCAAATAAGAATGTTTTTACATAATACATTTTTAATTATTTAATTTACTTTCGATTCAATAGGTTTGGAGTGGGAAGGACATCAATGACGAAGTTAAATGGCTTTCCCAAGGTCCGAACAGAGTAATAAAAAGATATAGTGCTTTCCTCATCAATGGATACAGATTTCATACAAAGTATCGCGAGAGAATGAGGAGAACTCAAAATTGTGGAGTTGTTGTTAATTCTTCAATTACAAGTTATGCTAGTGCTAGGGATAGTAATCCGGTTGAGGGTAATGTGGAGTATTACGGACTTCTTACCAACATTATTGAGTTGGATTACTATGGCAGATGGAAAGTTATCTTATTTCGGTGTGATTGGGCAGATGTTAATACTGCTCGAGGAATTAAAAAAGATCAATTTGGTTTTACAATGGTGAATTTCTCTCGCTTGATTCACACTGGACAACAATTGATGGACGAGCCATATGTATTTTCCTCTCAAGTGAAACAAGTTTTTTATTCGAAAGATCCAACTGATGAGGGTTGGTATGGTGTACTCCGGAACACCCCTAGAGACTTGTTTGACATGGGTAATGGAAGTAGAGATGACATCGTCGAAAGATCAGAAACATTACCTTTTACAGAACAAAACTTAGATGAAAATATCCCTAGTACTAATACACAACATCAATGGGTTCGACATGATGTGGATGAAGATATTTACGAATAATGATGTAGTAAGATTTTACAATTTTTTAATTATATGTAATATTATAATTTTAATCTTTTTCATGTTATATAATTTAACTATTTTATATGTACTACTATTGTTGTAATTTGTTACTAAAACTTTAATTATTTTATGTGTATTGCAGGACAAATGCGTAGAAGAAGAGTACGAGATTTAAGTATTGTCCAGAATACTCCAAATTCGGAAGAAAGAAATAGTGAACAGCAGACAGTTGTTGGATCTTCGAATGTGCCGGAGACACTTGATGAGCCTGAAGAATTTCAAAGTAATATTATGTTCATTTTACATGTGTTGACTTTTATTATTGAATTATTTGTCAATTTTACTATAATAATAGTATATCATTTTTCAGCTGAAAGTGGTGGGACGCGTAGAGTTCGAGGACGTACGCTACTTAAAGATTTATACGACTTAGATCCTGTCGAGCGTGTTAAAGTAAGTAGAAATACTCATGGTCAGCCTGTTGGATCTGAAGCTCGACTTTTAGCAGGCTATTTGGGCATTTTAGCACGAAATACAAATATGTTGCCCATCAACTACGAATCATGGCATCACATGCCTGATAGCAACAAAAACCAGGCTCTCGCTAATATTAAGGTAACAAAATGTGAATGCAATTTATAATACTTTGGTTTAAGTTTCATTTATATTTACATTCTAAACTTATGTTTTTTTAGGAGAGATTTGCTTTAGAAGTCTCCATGATTATATCAAGAAGGCATTAGGTAAAAGATGGAGAGACAATAGAAGCACTTTAAAGAAACAATATTTTAAGAAAGACATAAGCCTCGAGGAAAAACTGAGAAATGTTCCCCCAGGAATGCTGAGGTATCAATGGGAAGATGCGGTTAGATTTTGGAATTCAAAGAAAGGAGAGGTATTGCGTATTTCCAAACTCTTATATATAGTGTTTACAATATACGTAATAATAATTTTATTATGTAGGACCGTGAGCGAGTTGGAACAAGCAGCATGCAAAAACAAAAATTCACGCACACGGTAGGGTCGAGAAGTTTTGCTTCTGTAGCTGAGGCCGGGGTATTATGAATTTATTAATTCTTTCAAATATTAATAACTTTCTATTATTAAATAATATTCTTACTACTATATTGTAGGAAGTCAAATCCGGACAAAAAGTTGGACGCCTTCAGCTTTTTGAGATTACGCATAGGAAGAAAGATGGATCTCCTATGACATCTGAAGCTGGAGAAATTATGGTATATTCACTTAATAATATTTGATTTATTCTAAATATTTATAATCTTTAGTTATAATTGTTTAATTCAATTCATCATTAGTAGTTTTAAAAAATGTTAAGTTATGTTGCATTTCTTTTTATTATATATTTCGTTTCTAACTCTTTAATTGATTTTTTAGGAGAAACTAAAGGAGAAGAAGGCGGAATATGAAGCGATTGCTTCGAGTGATAGTTCTGTTAATCTTGAGAACATTGATAACAGAATTATCACTGAAGTTTTGGGTCCTGAAAGGTACGGTCGGGTTCGATTTCAAGGATCTGGTGTTACCCCGACCCAATATTTTGGATCCGGCTCCCAGCAATACATGCCTTCCGGAAGTCAAGCTCAAGCTGAAGTTCAGAGGTTAAGAGACCAGATGCAAGCGAACACGGTTGAGCAAATTGCCGAGGTTCAACGAAAATATGAAGAACTCCAGCAACAACCTAGAGTAGAGGCAGCAGAGAGGGAGGCAACGGCTGCAGCGAGAGAGGCAGAGGCACGAGCGATGGTAGCAGAACAGAGCAAAAAGTACGATGACCTCCAGCTACAGCTTCAGCAGATGATGCATATGTTTCAACAATCGCAAAAGCCGCCGTCTTAGACATTAGTTTTCTTATTGTAAGAATGTTTTTAAGTTTTGTCACGTTTAACATTATTGTAAAAATATTTTAAATTATACTTTATTATTAATTATATCATATATCTTTAGTTAAATTTGAAGTATCATTTAGAATTAATATTTTTGGTTGTATTTTTTATGTTAAATTTGCTGTTTTTGGCTGCATTTTATATTATATTTGTTGTATTTGGTTGGATTTTAATGCAGGAAGGGCTGGATATTGGTGAAAAAAAATACTACAAATCTGCAAAATTTAGCGGCGTTTGTAAAAAAAGCACCGCTAAAAGCCTTGACGTTTAGCGGCACTTTTCCCACAAACGCCGCTAAAAGCCTTGACGTCTAGCGGCGCTTTTCCCACAAACGCCGCTAAAAGCCTTTACGTTTAGCGGCGCTTTTCCCACAAACGCCGCTAAAAGCCTTGACCTTTAGCGGCTTTTTTTCCAACAAACGCCACAAATTTTTGTGGCGTTACATATAGCAGCGTTTTTTGCGGCGTTTTAGAAAGCGCCACTAAAAGTTTTAGTGGCGCCTAAAAGCGCCGCTAGAGGCTAAAAAAAGCGCCGCTAAAAGTCTGTTTTCCTATAGTGCTACCTCTACCTTTTCTTTGTGTATAATAAAACACGAGGTTGAACTTTTCTCCCTTAACAGGTATTTTGATCAATTGGGAATGGCTTCAACCTACAATCACAAGTTCTTCTGCAGGTAAACTCTAATCGGTGGAAATTATGCTTTATTTAATACTACAACATCTATTCCCAATCTAGATTACTACGGGTCCGTATCTTCACACAGATAGTGTGAGCCTTATCCTTTCTTTTTTTCCCTATAGCAACCAACATAATTCATCTTATTAATTTGTTTCGTTTCTAGTGCACTTCTATGGCACCGGCTTATGGGAAGTACTGTACTTGCCGTAACTCAAGAGTCTAACCCAAATTTGCGTGTATATGCTCACTGTGCGAAGAAAAAGGTAAGCCAACTTTGATAGAGCGAACTTTTCATTTATCAAATTATTTACTTTTATTAAATGTTATTAGCATCATTTTCTCTCTTGTAGCCTGGGATTTCTATCTTTTTTATTAACTTGTCGAAAGATAGCTCGTTCAACGTCACCGTTTCAAATTACGAGCACCAGAGTCGTAATTCGAGATCCACGGATGTTGCGAAGCCTGAATTTAGAGGTTCCAAGGATAGAGAGGAGTATCATTTGGCTGCGCTAGCTAGAAATATACAAGGTCAAATCGTGTTGCTAAATGACGTTCCAATGATTCCAACAGAAACATTCGACATTCCGACGATGGAACCAAAGCTTGTCAATGCTTCCACGCCCATCTCTATTGCAGCTCATTCCATAGTCTATGTAACCATCAGAGACTTTCAAGCCCCTGCCTGTGCTTAAATTACATCATTACTTTATCTAAAATGTAATACCTTTAAACCCTGCTTGAACTTTTAGAATGTGACAAGAGTTTCTAACTTATTTTTCCAGTTGTTACTATTGTTCTTAGTTATGTACAAATTTTTAGATTTTAGTATCCCTCGATTTTTCTACCTTTATCTCAATTCATTTCTTACTATGTTTTGCATGGACAAAAAAATCCACCGGGAATAAATCACTCAGTGTCGCTTTTATATTAGATTCGGCATGTTTCCAATGTTTGTTTTTTCCATCTACATCATTTCCCTACATCTTCTGTCACAAGTTGCCTAGTGCAATTTCAAATTTAAAGACAGTGTCCTACATGTGTTAATGATAAAGATGAACACAATAAAATGTAATACAATTAATCGAAACTCATTTAGTTACCTTAGAAATACCTTTTTTTCCAAATATTACAACATAACAAAAAATAAGAATTAAATGAACGCTATTTGAAGAAAATAATATTCCTTTTCAATGTTTGGCGAAAAGAAACTTTATTAAGGACAACAAACGCCCTCTTTTGTCTGGGGCCGTTGTGGAACTGGTATAGGCCTATCCTGGTTGAAGATTGAAATTGTTCTACTTCAACCTCCTCATTCTGATTTTGTGGGATTTGAGTACTCTTTCCACTCGTGCCTTGGATGCCTAATTTGAGTAGCCAATTCGTTCATAACTTTCCCACAGCTTGTTTTGTTCTTTTATTCTTGTTTTTTGTATATGATGCTTCCTCTTTTACTTCTTTTAGTTAGTAGGGAAAAATAACACAGAAGGTCCTTGTACAAAAGAGTCAAGACCTATTTAGTCCATGTACTATAAGAGAGTGTGCAAAAAGGGCAATTAATGACGAAATTGACTATTTACGTCAATAAAATGTTAGGACACGAGGAATTCAGTCCATCTCAAGTTAAAATAGGGTAATATAATCCCCATATTATTCAAATGTGTGGAAAAAGGGATAATTGAATAGGGGGTTAACTCCTCTCGTTTGTAAAAAAAATGGTTCAGAGAAAAACAAGATAGGTGCAAATGTGAAAAAAATACATCTACACAATATAATCATCAGTTGGTAGAGTTTCATAAATTAAAAAAACATAAATAATTCAAACAACTTTATATCAAATAAAAAAGTTTATAAACATTCAAACATATGTAATTAATAGTTTTTAGTAATTTTGAATTGTCAGTAACCTCGAATTTCGATGGAAAATATACTATGCAAATTTTAAATAAAGAATTTTGTACTACTTCGCCAACAGAGCCAAGTGTCAAATCTACTAGGTAGGTGGCTTAGCTATTGGGGTTTTATTGTATAAAAGGTGAAATATGGGCACTTGGGCGGCATTTGTTCTTCCCTAATTGGTTTTGAATTTTCAATATAACAAAAGGACAAAAAATTTTAGGAAAATAAAATAAAAAATCCCTATAGGGTTTGGATTTTAGGTTATAACGGTTTGATTTTTTATGCGTTTCATTACACTGAAAACAAAAGCAAGTCTTTCTTTGTCTTGGTAGTTCATGTCATCGTCGTTAAGATGTGCTTTGTAAAGGCCCGGTGTAAAATTCTCAAAACCAACAATTCCTTCTCTTATGAAAACCCAGTGGTCTATCATTTCTATAAAATAAAGGGAAAAAAAACTTTCTACTGAAATCTATATATGATAGAATTGATTTAAAATATATATTACTTTCAATTATCGAGTAAATTAAAACAACTCTGAAAGTTCTTTTATGTACGCAAATATTTTATGATACGATAGAGTTTATGAAAATTCATGAAAGAGGTTTAGGGTTTTGGAGCGAACGTAGATAGCTCCTCTTCGGAAAATTTCCGAAGAAAAAATTGTGGGAATCTTTTTCAAATATGCTACTACTGTCGACACGGAATTTCTAACGTTTCAAGTTTAATGATAGGTTTAATTATTGCAATAATATAATCTCTGCATATTTCCTTAACATGCAATATTTACTTGTTAAAATATTATTCAAAATACAATTTTCCTTGTGACAAAACCCACATTCCTATTCCATTGACAATATGAACAACAAGACATACAAGCTAAAGAAACAACACAAGCCTTTAATTTTGAATTTAAATGGTAGACGGCCCAAAAGTGGTTTTAAAATGAAATTTCCTTGCCAACTAACAAGATGGAATTATTATCTCGACCGTAGTTGAAAAGGAATTAGTTGCAGCTGCAAAACTGTAACTTTTAAACAAAATGATCATGATGCCTTTACCACGATTAAATTTCCTAACCAATTTTAAATTCGTATATAATTGTAACAAACTTTTAATACATGCATATATATAAACGCATGCATGATTACAATTGCATTACCCTCAATTCTTCCCGCTCTTTCCTAATATCTAGATGTCGTGAATATGGATTTGAAATGCATATTCAGCCTAGCAATCCTTGTTTCCCAGATATCGCTTTCATCGATGCAAAATGTGAACGTTGTGATTCAAGGAGCAACATCAAGTGGTGAAACAGATGATAACTTTGTATGCGCTACATTGGATTGGCGGCCCACTGAAAAATGCAACTACAATTAATGTCCTTGGGGAAAGGATGGACTATTAAATTTGGTAAGAATATTTTATTGTGTGTGTATGAACAATGTCTTTTACATAAATTTTGACTTTTCTTGTACTTTATGTTTTTCGTAGGATTTGAAAAAGAAGGGTCTGATAAATGTAATAAAAGGTGAGTTCTACGTATATAATATTACATGTCTCTATCATTAATTCATGCATGGTAGTCCAAATGAGATTGCAAATATTTCGATTCGAATACTGTTAAAAGCCACCTCGTAAGAGTGGTTGTCTGAACGAGTTGGACTAAACTTGGTACAAAGCTGGTAAGAACAATTTCAGACTAATTTTTGAAATTACTTTCTGCATTCAATCCTTTAAGAATTAAAGTTGGTGGGTCGTTGCAAGATCAAGTGGTGTACGGAGTAGGAGGAGTTAAGAATTGCCCCAATTTCATGAAAAATGAAGATAGTTTATTCGGATTCTCTCAGGGCTGCCTTCCCTTGGAAAGATGGGACGAACTCAATAAATTTTTCAATCAAACTAGAAATATTCCGAAAAATAATTAAACATTCCATTTTTTTTCTTAGTAAAGACATTGACTTTATTGATATGACATTTTGAAGAGTAAAGGTTACGTTTGGGTTGAATGCTCTTTTCGGAAGAAATCGGTCACAAATCGAAAAGGGTCTTTGGGTTGGCGATTGGAAATTGCAAAATGCAAGGGATTTCATGAAGTATACTATTTCCAAGGGATACAAAGTTGATTCTTATGAATTTGGTAACTAAATTTGTTTTCCCGAAGCTCTGCATAAGATTATTTTTCATTATACTTTTCGAATTGTACTTTAATCAATTTATTATTTCAGGAAATCAACTCTCCGGAGCTGGGATGGGTGCAAGCGTTGAGGCTAAACAATATGGAAAAGACATAGTAGTACTTAAGAATCTAGTGAAAGAATTACACCCATATCCCAAAACTCAACCAAAAGTTTTAGGTTCTAGTGGCTATTATGATGAGAAATGGTTTAATTCCTTCCTAGAAGTTTCAGGACATGATGTTGTTGATGGAGTTACACACCATATCTATAATCTTGGACCTGGTATCCAAATATGTCTCAATTCAGTGTTCATTGAAGAGTTTTTAGAGGCTTACTTATTACTAGTAGGGTCAGTTTCTTAATTCGATGGATGCATATGCAGGTGATGATCCAAACATGATTACCAAGATTCAAGATCCATCTTACTTAAATCAGGTTACCGAAACCTATAAAGGTGTTTTGAATATTGTCAACAAGTTTAAACCGCAGTCGGGAGCTTGGGTTTCTGAATCTGGCGGAGCTCTTCACGGCGGTGCTAAAGATTTGTCCCCAACCTTTGCTGATGGATTTTGGTAATATTTTTCTTTCCTTTTCTTCTACCTCTACCTTTTCTTTGTGTCTAATAAAACACGAGGTTGAACTTTTCTCCCTTAACAGGTATCTTGATCAATTTGGAATGGCTTCAACCTACAATCGCAAGGTCTTCTGCAGGCAAACTCTAATCGGAGGAAATTATGCTTTACTTAGTACTACAACATCTATTCCCAATCCAGATTACTACGGGTCCGTATCTTCACACAGATAGTGTGAGCCTTATCCTTTCTTTTTTTCCCTATAGCAACCAACATAATTCATCTTATTAATTTGTTTCGTTTCTAGTGCACTTCTATGGCACCGGCTTATGGGAAGTACTGTACTTGCCGTAACTCAAGAGTCTAACCCAAATTTGCGTGTATATGCTCACTGTGCGAAGAAAAAGGTAAGCCAACTTTGATAGAGCAAACTTTTCGTTTGTCAAATTATTTACTTTTATTAAATGTTATTAGCATCATTTTCTCTCTTGTATCCTGGGATTTCTATCATTTTTATTAACTTGTCGAAAGATAGCTCATTCAACGTCACACTTTCAAATTACGAGCACCAGAGTTGTAATTTGAGATCCACGGATGTTGCGAAGCCTGAATTTAGAGGTTCCAAGGATAGAGAGGAGTATCATTTGGCTGCGCTAGCTGGAAATATACAAGGTCAAATCGTGTTGCTAAATGACGTTCCAATGGTTCCAACAGAAATATTCGACATTTCGGCGATGGAACCAAAGCTTGTCAATGCTTCCACGCCCATCTCTATTGCAGCTCATTCCATAGTCTATGTAACCATCAGAGACTTTCAAGCCCCTGCCTGTGCTTAAATTACATCATTACTTTATCTAAAATGTAATACCTTTAAACCCTACTTGAACTTTTAGAATGTGACAAGAGTTTCTAACTTATTTTTCTAGTTGTTACTATTGTTCTTAGTTATGTACGAATTTTTAGATTTTAGTATCCCTCGATTTTTCTACCTTTATCTCAATTCATTTCTTACTATATTTTGCATGGACAAAAAAATCCACCGGGAATAAATCACTCACTGTCACTTTTATATTAGATTCGGCATGTTTCCAATGTTTGTTTTTTTCCATCTACATCATTTCCCTACATCTTCTGTCACAAGTTGCCTAGTGCAATTTCAAATTTAAAGACAGTGTCCTACAGGTGTTAGTGATAAAGATGAACACAATAAAATGTAATACAATTAATTGAAACTCATTTAGTTACCTTAGAAATACCTTTTTTTCCAAATATTACAACATAACAAAAATAAGAATTAAATGAACGTTATTTGAAGAAAATAATATTCCTTTTCAATGTTTGGCGAAAAGAAACTTTATTAAGGATAACAAACGCCCTCTTTTGTCTGGGGCCATTGTGGAACTGGTATAGGCCTATCCTTGTTGAAGATTGAAATTGTTCTACTTCAACTTCCTCATTCTGATTTTGTGGGATTTGAGTACTCTTTCCACTCGTGCCTTGGATGCCTAATTTGAGTAGCCAATTCGTTCATAACTTTCCCACGGCTTGTTTTGTTCTTTTATTCTTGTTTTCTGTATATGATGCTTCCTCTTTTACTTCTTTAGTTAGTAGGGAAAAATAACACAGAAGGTCCTTGTACAAAAGAGTCAAGACCTATTTAGTCCATGTACTATAAGAGAGTGTGCAAAAAAGGGCAATTAATGACGAAATTGACTATTTACGTCAATAAAATGTTAGGACACGAGGAATTCAGTCCATCTCAAGTTAAAATAGGGTAATATAATCCCCATATTATTCAAATGTGTGGAAAAAAGGATAATTGAATAGGGGGTTAACTCCTCTCGTTTGTAAAAAAAATGGTTCAGAGAAAAACAAGATAGGTGCAAATGTGAAAAAAATACATCTACACAATATAATCATCAGTTGGTAGAGTTTCATAAATTAAAAAAACATAAATAATTCAAACAACTTTATATCAAATAAAAAAGTTTATAAACATTCAAACATATGTAATTAATAGTTTTTAGTAATTTTGAATTGTCAGTAACCTCGAATTTCGATGGAAAATATACTATGCAAATTTTAAATAAAGAATTTTGTACTACTTCGCCAACAGAGCCAAGTGTCAAATCTACTAGGTAGGTGGCTTAGCTATTGGGGTTTTATTGTATAAAAGGTGAAATATGGGCACTTGGGCGGCATTTGTTCTTCCCTAATTGGTTTGAATTTTCAATATAACAAAAGGACAAAAAATTTTAGGAAAATAAAATAAAAAATCCCTATAGGGTTTGGATTTTAGGTTATAACGGTTTGATTTTTTATGCGTTTCATTACACTGAAAACAAAAGCAAGTCTTTCTTTGTCTTGGTAGTTCATGTCATCGTCGTTAAGATGTGCTTTGTAAAGGCCCGGTGTAAAATTCTCAAAACCAACAATTCCTTCTCTTATGAAAACCCAGTGGTCTATCATTTCTATAAAATAAAGGGAAAAAAAACTTTCTACTGAAATCTATATATGATAGAATTGATTTAAAATATATATTACTTTCAATTATCGAGTAAATTAAAACAACTCTGAAAGTTCTTTTATGTACGCAAATATTTTATGATACGATAGAGTTTATGAAAATTCATGAAAGAGGTTTAGGGTTTTGGAGCGAACGTAGATAGCTCCTCTTCGGAAAATTTCCGAAGAAAAAATTGTGGGAATCTTTTTCAAATATGCTACTACTGTCGACACGGAATTTCTAACGTTTCAAGTTTAATGATAGGTTTAATTATTGCAATAATATAATCTCTGCATATTTCCTTAACATGCAATATTTACTTGTTAAAATATTATTCAAAATACAATTTTCCTTGTGACAAAACCCACATTCCTATTCCATTGACAATATGAACAACAAGACATACAAGCTAAAGAAACAACACAAGCCTTTAATTTTGAATTTAAATGGTAGACGGCCCAAAAGTGGTTTTAAAATGAAATTTCCTTGCCAACTAACAAGATGGAATTATTATCTCGACCGTAGTTGAAAAGGAATTAGTTGCAGCTGCAAAACTGTAACTTTTAAACAAAATGATCATGATGCCTTTACCACGATTAAATTTCCTAACCAATTTTAAATTCGTATATAATTGTAACAAACTTTTAATACACGCATATATATAAACGCATGCATGATTACAATTGCATTACCCTCAATTCTTCCCGCTCTTTCCTAATATCTAGATGTCGTGAATATGGATTTGAAATGCATATTCAGCCTAGCAATCCTTGTTTCCCAGATATCGCTTTCATCGATGCAAAATGTGAACGTTGTGATTCAAGGAGCAACATCAAGTGGTGAAACAGATGATAACTTTGTATGCGCTACATTGGATTGGCGGCCCACTGAAAAATGCAACTACAATTAATGTCCTTGGGGAAAGGATGGACTATTAAATTTGGTAAGAATATTTTATTGTGTGTGTATGAACAATGTCTTTTACATAAATTTTGACTTTTCTTGTACTTTATGTTTTTCGTAGGATTTGAAAAAGAAGGGTCTGATAAATGTAATAAAAGGTGAGTTCTACGTATATAATATTACATGTCTCTATCATTAATTCATGCATGGTAGTCCAAATGAGATTGCAAATATTTCGATTCGAATACTGTTAAAAGCCACCTCGTAAGAATGGTTGTCTGAACGAGTTGGACTAAACTTGGTACAAAGCTGGTAAGAACAATTTCAGACTAATTTTTGAAATTACTTTCTGCATTCAATCCTTTAAGAATTAAAGTTGGTGGGTCGTTGCAAGATCAAGTGGTGTACGGAGTAGGAGGAGTTAAGAATTGCCCCAATTTCATGAAAAATGAAGATAGTTTATTCGGATTCTCTCAGGGCTGCCTTCCCTTGGAAAGATGGGACGAACTCAATAAATTTTTCAATCAAACTAGAAATATTCCGAAAAATAATTAAACATTCCATTTTTTTTCTTAGTAAAGACATTGACTTTATTGATATGACATTTTGAAGAGTAAAGGTTACGTTTGGGTTGAATGCTCTTTTCGGAAGAAATCGGTCACAAATCGAAAAGGGTCTTTGGGTTGGCGATTGGAAATTGCAAAATGCAAGGGATTTCATGAAGTATACTATTTCCAAGGGATACAAAGTTGATTCTTATGAATTTGGTAACTAAATTTGTTTTCCCGAAGCTCTGCATAAGATTATTTTTCATTATACTTTTCGAATTGTACTTTAATCAATTTATTATTTCAGGAAATCAACTCTCCGGAGCTGGGATGGGTGCAAGCGTTGAGGCTAAACAATATGGAAAAGACATAGTAGTACTTAAGAATCTAGTGAAAGAATTACACCCATATCCCAAAACTCAACCAAAAGTTTTAGGTTCTAGTGGCTATTATGATGAGAAATGGTTTAATTCCTTCCTAGAAGTTTCAGGACATGATGTTGTTGATGGAGTTACACACCATATCTATAATCTTGGACCTGGTATCCAAATATGTCTCAATTCAGTGTTCATTGAAGAGTTTTTAGAGGCTTACTTATTACTAGTAGGGTCAGTTTCTTAATTCGATGGATGCATATGCAGGTGATGATCCAAACATGATTACCAAGATTCAAGATCCATCTTACTTAAATCAGGTTACCGAAACCTATAAAGGTGTTTTGAATATTGTCAACAAGTTTAAACCGCAGTCGGGAGCTTGGGTTTCTGAATCTGGCGGAGCTCTTCACGGCGGTGCTAAAGATTTGTCCCCAACCTTTGCTGATGGATTTTGGTAATATTTTTCTTTCCTTTTCTTCTACCTCTACCTTTTCTTTGTGTCTAATAAAACACGAGGTTGAACTTTTCTCCCTTAACAGGTATCTTGATCAATTTGGAATGGCTTCAACCTACAATCGCAAGGTCTTCTGCAGGCAAACTCTAATCGGAGGAAATTATGCTTTACTTAGTACTACAACATCTATTCCCAATCCAGATTACTACGGGTCCGTATCTTCACACAGATAGTGTGAGCCTTATCCTTTCTTTTTTTCCCTATAGCAACCAACATAATTCATCTTATTAATTTGTTTCGTTTCTAGTGCACTTCTATGGCACCGGCTTATGGGAAGTACTGTACTTGCCGTAACTCAAGAGTCTAACCCAAATTTGCGTGTATATGCTCACTGTGCGAAGAAAAAGGTAAGCCAACTTTGATAGAGCAAACTTTTCGTTTGTCAAATTATTTACTTTTATTAAATGTTATTAGCATCATTTTCTCTCTTGTATCCTGGGATTTCTATCATTTTTATTAACTTGTCGAAAGATAGCTCATTCAACGTCACACTTTCAAATTACGAGCACCAGAGTTGTAATTTGAGATCCACGGATGTTGCGAAGCCTGAATTTAGAGGTTCCAAGGATAGAGAGGAGTATCATTTGGCTGCGCTAGCTGGAAATATACAAGGTCAAATCGTGTTGCTAAATGACGTTCCAATGGTTCCAACAGAAATATTCGACATTTCGGCGATGGAACCAAAGCTTGTCAATGCTTCCACGCCCATCTCTATTGCAGCTCATTCCATAGTCTATGTAACCATCAGAGACTTTCAAGCCCCTGCCTGTGCTTAAATTACATCATTACTTTATCTAAAATGTAATACCTTTAAACCCTACTTGAACTTTTAGAATGTGACAAGAGTTTCTAACTTATTTTTCTAGTTGTTACTATTGTTCTTAGTTATGTACGAATTTTTAGATTTTAGTATCCCTCGATTTTTCTACCTTTATCTCAATTCATTTCTTACTATATTTTGCATGGACAAAAAATCCACCGGGAATAAATCACTCACTGTCACTTTTATATTAGATTCGGCATGTTTCCAATGTTTGTTTTTTCCATCTACATCATTTCCCTACATCTTCTGTCACAAGTTGCCTAGTGCAATTTCAAATTTAAAGACAGTGTCCTACAGGTGTTAGTGATAAAGATGAACACAATAAAATGTAATACAATTAATTGAAACTCATTTAGTTACCTTAGAAATACCTTTTTTTCCAAATATTACAACATAACAAAAAATAAGAATTAAATGAACGTTATTTGAAGAAAATAATATTCCTTTTCAATGTTTGGCGAAAAGAAACTTTATTAAGGATAACAAACGCCCTCTTTTGTCTGGGGCCATTGTGGAACTGGTATAGGCCTATCCTTGTTGAAGATTGAAATTGTTCTACTTCAACTTCCTCATTCTGATTTTGTGGGATTTGAGTACTCTTTCCACTCGTGCCTTGGATGCCTAATTTGAGTAGCCAATTCGTTCATAACTTTCCCACGGCTTGTTTTGTTCTTTTATTCTTGTTTTCTGTATATGATACTTCCTCTTTTACTTCTTTTAGTTAGTAGGGAAAAATAACATAGGAGGTCCTTGTACAAAAGAGTCAAGACCTATTTAGTCCATGTACTATAAGAGAGTGTGCAAAAAAGGGCAATTAATGACGAAATTGACTATTTACGTCAATAAAATGTTAGGACACGAGCAATTCAGTCCATCTCAAATTAAAATAGGGTAATCTAGTCCCCATATTATTCAAATGTGTGGAAAAAGGGATAATTGAATAGGGGGTTAACTCC
>NC_053432.1:3743538-3931408 GCF_007990345.1 Gossypium hirsutum | reverse complement strand
GATGGCAAAACTGTAACTTTTAAACAAAATGATCATGATGCCTTTACCACGATTAATTTCCTAACCAATTTTAATTCGTATATAATTGTAACAAACTTTTAATACACGCTATATATAAACGCATGCATGGATTACAATTGCATTACCCTCAATTCTTCCCGCTCTTTCCTAATATCTAGATGTCGTGAATATGGATTTGAAATGCATATTCAGCCTAGCAATCCTTGTTTCCCAGATATCGCTTCATCGATGCAAATGTGAACGTTGTGATTCAGGAGCACATCAAGTGGTGAAACAGATGATAACTTTGTATGCGCTACATTGGATTGGCGGCCCATGAAAAAATGCAACTACAATTATGTCCTTGGGGAAAGGATGGACTATTAATTTGGTAAGAATATTTTATTGTGTGTGTATGAACAATGTCTTTTAATAAATTTTGACTTTTCTTGTACTTTATGTTTTTCGTAGGATTTGAAAAGAAGGGTCTGATAAATGTAATAAAAGGTGAGTTCTACGTATATAATATTACATGTCTCTATCATTAATTCATGCATGGTAGTCCAAATGAGATTGCAAATATTTCGATTCGAATACTGTTAAAGCCACCTCGTAAGAATGGTTGTCTGAACGAGTTGGACTAAACTTGGTACAAAGCTGGTAAGAACAATTTCAGACTAATTTTTGAAATACTTTCTGCATTCATCCTTTAGAATTAAAGTTGGTGGGTCGTTGCAAGATCAAGTGGTGTACGGAGTAGGGGAGTAAGAATTGCCCCATTTCATGAAAAATGAAGATAGTTTATTCGGATTCTCTCAGGGCTGCCTTCCCTTGGAAAGATGGGACGAACTCAATAATTTTTCAATCAAACTAGAAATATTCCGAAAAATAATTAAACATTCCATTTTTTTTCTTAGTAAAGACATTGACTTATTGATATGACATTTTGAAGAGTAAGGTTACGTTTGGGTTGAATGCTCTTTCGGAAGAAATCGGTCACAATCGAAAGGGTCTTTGGGTCGATTGGAAATTGCAAAATGCAAGGATTTCATGAAGTATACTATTTCCAAGGGATACAAAGTTGATTCTTATGAATTTGGTAACTATTTGTTTCCGAAGCTCTGCATAAGATTATTTTTCATTTACTTTTCGAATTGTACTTTATCAATTTATTATTTCAGGAAATCACTCTCCGGAGCGGATGGGTGCAAGCGTTGAGGCTAAACAATATGGAAAAGAATAGTAGTACTTAAGAATTAGTGAAAGAATACACCCATACCCAAACTCAACCAAAAGTTTTAGGTTCTAGTGGCTATTATGATGAGAAATGGTTTAATTCCTTCCTAGAAGTTTCAGGACATGATGTTGTTGATGGAGTTACACACCATATCTATAATCTTGGACCTGGTATCCAAATATGTCTCAATTCAGTGTTCATTGAAGAGTTTTTAGAGGCTTACTTATTACTAGTAGGGTCAGTTTCTTAATTCGATGGATGCATATGCAGGTGATGATCCAAACATGATTACCAGATTCAAGATCCATCTTACTTAAATCAGGTTACCGAAACCTATAAAGGTGTTTTGAATATTGTCAACAAGTTTAAACGCAGTCGGGAGCTTGGGTTTCTGAATCTGGCGGAGCTCTTCACGGCGGTGCTAAAGATTTGTCCCAACCTTTGCTGATGGATTTTGGTAATATTTTTCTTCCTTTTCTTCTACCTCTACCTTTTCTTTGTGTCTAATAAAACACGAGGTTGAACTTTTCTCCCTTAACAGGTATCTTGATCAATTTGGAATGGCTTCAACCTACAATCGCAAGGTCTTCTGCAGGCAAACTCTAATCGGAGGAAATTATGCTTTACTTAGTACTACAACATCTATTCCCAATCCAGATTACTACGGGTCCGTATCTTCACACAGATAGTGTGAGCCTTATCCTTTCTTTTTTTCCCTATAGCAACCAACATAATTCATCTTATTAATTTGTTTCGTTTCTAGTGCACTTCTATGGCACCGGCTTATGGGAAGTACTGTACTTGCCGTAACTCAAGAGTCTAACCCAAATTTGCGTGTATATGCTCACTGTGCGAAGAAAAAGGTAAGCCAACTTTGATAGAGCAAACTTTTCGTTTGTCAAATTATTTACTTTTATTAAATGTTATTAGCATCATTTTCTCTCTTGTATCCTGGATTTCTATCATTTTTATTAACTTGTCGAAAGATAGCTCATTCAACGTCACACTTTCAAATTACGAGCACCAGAGTGTAATTTGAGATCCACGGATGTTGCGAAGCCTGAATTTAGAGGTTCCAAGGATAGAGAGGAGTATCATTTGGCTGCGCTAGCTGGAAATATACAAGGTCAAATCGTGTTGCTAAATGACGTTCCAATGGTTCCAACAGAAATATTCGACATTTCGGCGATGGAACCAAAGCTTGTCAATGCTTCCACGCCCATCTCTATTGCAGCTCATTCCATAGTCTATGTAACATCAGAGACTTTCAAGCCCTCCTGTGCTTAAATTACATCATTACTTTATCTAAATGTAATACCTTTAACCCTACTTGAACTTTTAGAATGTGACAAGAGTTTCTAACTTATTTTTCTAGTTTTACTATTGTTCTTAGTTATGTACGATTTTTAGATTTTAGTATCCCTCGATTTTTCTACCTTTATCTCAATCATTTCTTACTATATTTTGCATGGACAAAAAATCCACCGGGAATAAATCACTCACTGTCACTTTTATATTAGATTCGGCATGTTTCCAATGTTTGTTTTTTTCCATCTACATCATTTCCCTACATCTTCTGTCACAAGTTGCCTAGTGCAATTTCAAATTTAAAGACAGTGTCCTACAGGTGTTAGTGATAAAGATGAACACAATAAAATGTAATACAATTAATTGAAACTCATTTAGTTACCTTAGAAATACCTTTTTTTCCAAATATTACAACATAACAAAAATAAGAATTAAATGAACGTTATTTGAAGAAAATAATATTCCTTTTCAATGTTTGGCGAAAAGAAACTTTATTAAGGATAACAAACGCCCTCTTTTGTCTGGGGCCATTGTGGAACTGGTATAGGCCTATCCTTGTTGAAGATTGAAATTGTTCTACTTCAACTTCCTCATTCTGATTTTGTGGGATTTGAGTACTCTTTCCACTCGTGCCTTGGATGCCTAATTTGAGTAGCCAATTCGTTCATAACTTTCCCACGGCTTGTTTTGTTCTTTATTCTTGTTTTCTGTATATGATACTTCCTCTTTTACTTCTTTTAGTTAGTAGGGAAAAATAACATAGGAGGTCCTTGTACAAAAGAGTCAAGACCTATTTAGTCCATGTACTATAAGAGAGTGTGCAAAAAAGGGCAATTAATGACGAAATTGACTATTTACGTCAATAAAATGTTAGGACACGAGCAATTCAGTCCATCTCAAATTAAATAGGGTAATCTAGTCCCCATATTATTCAAATGTGTGGAAAAAGGGATAATTGAATAGGGGGTTAACTCCTCTCGTTTGTAAAAAAAAATGGTTCAGAGAAAAACAAGATAGGTGCAAATGTGAAAAAAATACATCTACACAATATAATCATCAGTTGGTAGAGTTTCATAAATTAAAAAAACATAAATAATTCAACCAACTTTATATCAAATAATAAAGTTTTTAAACATTCAAACATATGTAATTAATAGTTTTTAGTAATTTTGCAATGTCAGTAACCTCGAATTTCGCTGGAAAATATACTTTGCAAATTTTAAATATAGAATTTTGTACTACTTCGCCAACTGAGCCAAGTGTCAAATCCACTAGGTAGGTGGCTTAGCTATTTGGGTTTTATTGTATAAAAGGTGAAATATGGGCACTTGGCCGGCATTTGTTCTTCCCTAATTGGTTTCGAATTTTCAATATAACAAAAGGACAGAAAATTTTAGGAAAATAAAATAAAAAATCCCTATAGGGTTTGGATTTTAGGTTATAACGATTTGATTTTTTATGCGTTTCATTACACTGAAAACAAAAGCAAGTCTTTCTTTGTCTTGGTAGTTCATGTCATCGTTGTTAAGATGTGCTTTGTAAAGGCCCAGTGTAAAATTCTCAAAACTAATAATTCCTTCTCTTATAAAAACCCAGTGGTCTATCATTTTTATAAAACAAAGGGAAAAAAACTTTCTACTAAAATCTATATACGATATAATTGATTTAAAATATACATTACTTTCAATTATCGAGTAAATTAAAATAACTCTGAAAGTTCTTTTATGTACGCAAATATTTTATGATACGATAGAGTTTATGAAAATTCATGAAAGAGGTTTAGGGTTTTGGAGCAAACTTAGATAGCTCCTCTCCGGAAAATTTCCGAAGAAAAAATTGTGGGAAACTTTTTCAAATATGCTACTACTGTCGACACGGAATTTCTAACGTTTCAAGTTTAATGATAGGTTTAATTATTGCAATAATATAATCTCCGCATATTTCCTTAACATGCAATATTTACTTGTTAAAATATTATTCAAAATACAATTTTCCTTGTGACAAAACCCACATTCCTATTCCATTGACAATACGAACAACAAGACATACAAGCTAAAGAAACAACACAAGCCTTTAATTTGGAATTTAAACGGTAGATGGCCCGAAAGTGGTTTTAAAATGAAATTTCCATGCCAACTAACGAGTTGGAATTATTATCTCGACCGTAGTTGAAAAGGAATTAGTTGCAGCTGCAAAACTATAACTTTTAAACAAAATGATGATGATGCCTTTACCACGATTAAATTTCCTAACCAATTTTAAATTCGTATCTAATTGTAACAAACTTTTAATACACGCATATATATAAACGCATGCATGATTACAATTGCATTACCCTCAATTCTTCCCACTCTTTCCTAATATCTAGATATCGTCAATATGGATTTGAAATGCATATTCAGCCTAGCAATCTTTGTTTCCCAGATATCGCTTTGTCGACGCGAAATGTGAACCTTGTGATTCAAGGAGCAACATCAATTGGTGAACCAGATGATAAATTTGTATGCGCTACATTGGATTGGTGGCCCACTGAAAAATGCAACTACAATTAATGTCCCTGGGGAAAGGATGGACTATTAAATTTGGTAAGAATATTTTATTGTGTGTGTATGAACAATATCTTTTACATAAATTTTGACTTTTCTTGTACTTTATGTTTTTCGTAGGATTTGAAAAAGAAGGGTCTGATAAATGCAATAAAAGGTTAGTTCTACGTATATAATATTACTTGTCTCTATCATTAATTCATGCATGGTTGTCCAAAAGAGATTGCAAATATTGCGATTCGAATACTGTTAAAAGCCACCTCAAAAGAGTGGTTGTGTGAACGAGTTGGACTAAACTTGGTTCAAAGCTGGTAAGAATAATTTCAGACTAAGTGGGTCGTTGCAAGATCAAGTGGCGTACGGAGTAGGAGGAGTTAAGAATTGCCCCAATTTCATGAAAAATGAAGATAGTTTGTTCGGATTCTCTCAGGGCTGCCTTCCCATGGATAGATGGGACGAACTCAATAAATTTTCAATCAAACTGGGTTGGTGTTTCTATTTATCCCGAAAAATACTTAAAGTTTCCATTTTTTTCTTAGTAAAGACATTGACTTTATTGATATGACATTTTGAAGAGTAAAGGTTGCGTTCGGGTTGAATGCTCTGCTCGGAAGAAATCGGTCACAAATTGAAAAGGGTCTTTGGGGTGGCAATTGGAAATCGCAAAATGCAAGGGATTTCATGAAGTATACTATTTCCAAGGGATACAAAGTTGATTCTTATGAATTTGGTAACTAAATTTGTTTTCCCGAAGCTCTGCATAAGATTATTTTACATTATACTTTTCGAATTGTATTTTCATCAATTTATTATTTCAGGAAATCAACTCTCCAGAGCTGGGATGGGTGCTAGCATTGAGGCTGAACATATGGAAAAGACATAGTGGTACTTAAGAATCTAGTGAAAGAATTACACCAGATCCCAAAACTCAACCAAAGGTTTTAGGTCCTAGTGGCTACCATGATGAAACATGGTTTAATTCCTTCCTAGAAGTTTCAGGACATGATGTTGTAGATGGAGTTACACACCATATCTATAATCTTGGACCTGGTATCCAATATGTCTCAATTCAGTGTTCATTGAAGAGTTTTTAGAGGCTTACTTATTACTAGTAGGGTCAGTTTCTTAATTTGATGGATGGATATGCAGGTCATGATCCAAACATGATTACCAAGATTCAAGATCCATCTTACTTAAATCAGGTTGCCCAAACCTATAAAGGTGTTTTGAATATTATCAACAAGTTTAAACCACAGTCGGGAGCTTGGGTTTTTGAATCTGGCAGAGCTCTTCACGGCGGTGCTAAAGATTTGTCCCCAACCTTTGCTGATGGATTTTGATAATATTTTTCTCTCCTTTTCTTCTACCTCTACCTTTTTTTTTCTGTGTAATAAAACACGAGGTTGAACTTTTCTCCCTTAACAGGTATCTTGATCAATTTGAAATGGCTTCAACCTACAATCGCAAGGTCTTCTGCAGGCAAACTCTAATCGGTGGAAATTATGCTTTACTTAATACTACAACATCTATTCCAATCCAGATTACTACGGGTCCGTATTTTCACACAGATAGTGTGAGCCTTATCCTTTCTTTTTTTTCCCTATAGCAACCAACATAATTCATCTTATTAATTTGTTTCATTTCTAGTGCACTTCTATGGCACCGGCTTATGGGAAGTACTGTACTTGCCGTAACTCAAGAGTCTAACCCAAATTTACGTGTATATGCGTACTGTGCGAAGAAAAAGTTAAGCCAACTTTGATAGAGCGAACTTTTCGTTTATCAAATGATTTACTTTTATTAAATGTTATTAGCATCATTTTCTCTCTTGTAGCCTAAGATTTCTATCATTTTTATTAACTTGTCGAAAGATAGCTCGTTCAACGTCACCATTTCAAATTAAGAGCACCAGAGTCGTAATTTGAGATCCACGGATGTTGCGAAGCCTGAATTTAGAGGTTCCAAGGATAGAGAGGAGTATCATTTGGCTACACTAGCTGGAAATATACAAGGTCAAATCGTGTTGCTAAATGACGTTCCAATGGTTCCAACAGAAACATTCGACATTCCGGCGATGGAACCAAACCTAGTCAATGCTTCCACGCCCATCTCTATTGTAGCTCATTCCATAGTCTATGTAACCATCAGAGACTTTCAAGCCCCTGCGTGTGCTTAAATTACATCATTACTTTATCTAAAATGTAATACCTTTAAACCCTGCTTGAACTTTTAGAATGTGACAAGAGTTTCTAACTTATTTTTCCAGTTGTTACTATTGTTCTTAGTTATGTACGAATTTTTAGATTTTAGTAACCCTCGACTTTTCTACCTTTATCTCAATTCATTTCTTACAATATTTTGCATGGAAAAAAAAATCCACTAGGAATAAATCTCTCACTGTCGCTTTTATATTAGATTCGGCATGTTTCCAATGTTTGTTTTATCCATCTACTTCATTTCCCTACATCTTCTGTCACAAATTGCCTAGTGCAATTTCAAATTTAAAGACAGTGTCCTACATGTTTTAATGATAAAGATGAACACAATAAAATGTAATACAATTAATCGAAACTCATTTAGTTTCCTTAGAGATACCTTTTTTTTCCAAATATTACAACATAACAAAAAATAAGAATTAAATGAACGCTATTTGAAGAAAATAATATTCCTTTTCAATGTTTGGCGAAAAGAAACTTTATTACGGATAACAAACGCCCTCTTTTGTCTGGGGCCGTTGTGGAACTGGTATAGGCCTATCCTCGTTAAATATTGAAATTGTTCTACTTCAACCTCCTCATTCTGATTTTGTGGGATTTGAGTACTCTTTCCGGTCATGCCTTGGATGCCTAATTTGAGCAGCCAATTCGTTCATAACTTTCCCACGGCTTGTTTTGTTCTTTTATTCTTGTTTTCTGTATATGATACTTCCTCTTTTACTTCTTTTTGTTAGTAGGGAAAAATAACACAGGAGGTCCTTGTACAAAAGTGTCAAGACCTATTTAGTCCATGTACTATAAAAGAGTGTGCAAAAAAGGACAATTAATGACGAAATTGACTATTTACGTCAATAAAATGTTAGGACACGAGCAATTCAGTCCATCTCAAATTAAAATAGGGTAATCTAGTCCCCATATTATTCAAATATGTGGAAAAAGGGATAATTGAATAGGGGGTTAACTCCTGTCGTTTGTAAAAAATAAATGGTTCAGAGAAAAACAAGATAGGTGCAAATGTGAAAAAAATACATCTACACAATATAATCATCAGTTGGTAGAGTTTCATGAATTAAAAAAACATAATTAATTCAAACAACTTTATATCAAATAATAAAGTTTATAAACATTCAAACATATGTAATTAATAGTTTTTAGTAATTTTGCAATGTCAGTAACCTCAAATTTCGATGGAAAATATACTTTGCAAATTTTAAATAAAGAATTTTGTACTACTTCGCCAACTGAGCCAAGTGTCAAATCCACTAGGTAGGTGGCTTAGCTATTGGGGTTTTATTGTATACAAGGTGAAATATGGGCACTTGGGCGGCATTTGTTCTTCCCTAATTGGTTTTGAATTTTCAACATAACAAAAGGACAAAAAATTTTAGGAAAATAAAATAAAAAATCCCTATAGGGTTTGGATTTTAGGTTATAACGGTTTGATTTTTTTATGCGTTTCATTTCAATGAAAACAAAAGCAAGTCTTTCTTTGTCTTGGTAGTTCATGTCATCGTCGTTAAGATGGGCTTTGTAAAGGCCCGGTGTAAAATTCTCAAAACCAACAATTCCTTCTCTTATAAAAACCCAGTGGTCTATCATTTCTATAAAACAAAGGGAAAAAAAACTTTCTACTGAAATCTATATACGATAGAATTGATTTAAAATATATATTACTTTCAATTACTGAGTAAATTAAAATAACTCTGAAAGTTCTTTTATGTATGCAAATATTTTAAGATACGATAGAGTTTATGAAAATTCATGAAAGAGGTTTAGGGTTTTGGAGCGAATGTTGATAGGTCCTCTCCGGAAAATTTTCGAAGAAAAAAATGTGGGAAACTTTTTCTAATATGCTACTACTATCGACACGGAATTTCTAACGTTTCAAGTTTAATGATAGGTTTAATTATTACAATAATATAATCTCCGCATACTTCCTTAACATGCAATATTTACTTGTTAAAATATTATTCAAAATACAATTTTCCTTGTGACAAAACCCACATTCCTATTCCATTGACAATACGAACAACAAGACATAAAATCTAAAGAAACAATACAAGCCTTTAATTTGGAATTTAAATTGTAGACGGCCCAAAAGTGGTTTTAAAATGAAATTTCCATGCCAACTAACGATTTGGAATTATTATCTCGACCGTGGTTGAAAAGGAATTAGTTGCAGCTGCAAAACTATAACTTTTAAACAAAATGATGATGATGCCTTTACCACGATTAAATTTCCTAACCAATTTTAAATTCGTATCTAAGTGTAATAAACTTTTAATACACGCATCTATATAAACGCATGCATGATTACAATTGCATTACCCTCAATTCTTCCCGCCTTTTCCTAATATCTAGATATCGTGAATATGGATTTGAAATGCATATTCAGCCTAGAAACCCTTGTTTCCTAGATATCGCTTTCGGCGACGCAAAATGTGAACGTTGTGATTCAAGGAGCAACATTAATTGGTGAAACAGATGATAACTTTGTATGCGCTACATTGGATTGGTGGCCTACTGAAAAATGCAACTACAACCAATGTCCTTGGGGAAAGGCTGGACTATTAAATTTGGTAAGAATATTTTATTGTGTATGAACAATATCTTTTACATAAATTTTGACTTTTCTTGTACTTTATGTTTTTCATAGGATTTGAAAAAGAAGGGTCTGATAAATGCAATAAAAGGTTAGTTCTACGTATATAATATTACATGTCTCTATCATTAATTCATGCATGGTAGTCCAAAAGAGATTGCAAATATTGCGATTCGAATACTGTTAAAAGCCACCTTGTAAGAGTGGTTGTGTGAACGAGTTGGACTAAACTTGGTTCAAACCTGGTAAGAACAATTTCGGACTAATTTTTGAAATTACTTTCAGCATTCTATCCTTTAAGAGTCAAAGTTGGTGGGTCGTTGCAAGATCAAGTGGTGTACGGAGTAGGAGGAGTTAAGAATTGCCCCAATTTCATGAAAAATGAAGATAGTTTATTCGGATTCTCTCAGGGCTGCCTTCCCATGGAAAGATGGGACGAACTCAATAAATTTTTCAATCAAACTAGAAATATTCCGAAAAATAATTAAACATTCCATTTTTTTTCTTAGTAAAGACATTGACTTTATTGATATGACATTTTGAAGAGTAAAGGTTACGTTCGGGTTGAATGCTCTTCTTGGAAGAAATCGGTCACAAATCGAAAAGGGTCTTTGGGATGGTGATTGGCAATCGCAAAATGCAAGGGATTTCATGAAGTATACTATTTCCAAGGGATACAGAGTTGATTCTTATGAATTTGGTAACTAAATTTGTTTTCCCGAAGCTCTGCATGAGATTATTTTTCATTATACTTTTCGAATTGTATTTTAATCAATTTATTATTTCAAGATATCAACTCTCTGGAGCTGCGATGGGTGCAACTGTTGAGGCTGAACAATATGGAAAAGACATAGTAGTACTTAAGAATCTAGTGAAAGAATTACACCCAGATCCCAAAACTCAACCAAAGGTTTTAGGTCCTAGTGGCTATTATGATGAGAAATGGTTTAATTCCTTACTAGAAGTTTCAGGACATGATGTTGTTGATGGAGTTTGTGACAGCCCAAAATGTGACCCTAGTCGGAAAGTGGTTTCGGGACCACAAAACCGAGTCATAAAAATAATTAACCGCCGTATTTGAAGCTTATTATATGTATATATGCATGTGTGAAAATTTCATGTTTGAATTTTGTTAATTGTAAGTGAATTTTATTAAATAGGACTTGTGTGAGAAAATTTAGAAATGTGATAGGCAAATGTTAAAGTGGCCTATTGATGCATGTTAAAAATGCTTGTACTTGCATGTCAAATTGGCCAAATTCTAGATGGTGGCCGGCCATGTTATGGACTAAAGCATATTATAATTATTTTGTGTCAACATTTTATGCTAATAATTTTATGTTACAAAATGAAATAAGGAATAAGGCTAATAAAATACTAGTTAATGGGAGGAGAAACCAAAGTTTCTCCATCCTTGCTCCTCATTGCCGTACCTAGAAGAGAAAAGCTTTGAAAAATTCAGCTATGGTGGTTAGCTAAATCAAGGTAAGTTCAAGGATGATTCTTGGATTTTTAGCATTTTTTTTAGTTAGTCATTAAGTTCTTTGCTTAACCCATGACAAAAATTTGAAATGGTGTGGTGTCTTGAGCATTCGGTTTTAGTTATTAAAGGATGAGATTGGGTTATAGTCTTTATGTTTTATGAAGAATTGTTGAAGAGAAAATGTTCAAGAAATGGTTGTTGTTCATGTTATTTGGATGAAAAAGAAAATGGTGGTTAGGTGAAGTAGAGTCTAACAAATGAGCACATATGTGCATTAGTTGCTAAATGGAGAAAAATCGGCTAACAAGTTGTGTACTAAGGCCGAATATGATTTTGGATACTATTGGGAAATGTATGTGTTTTGAATTGATGGAATGGAGAGGATGCTTTAATTGTGTTATGAACAATTATATTTTAAATTAAGGTTTGCTAAGCTAGCTACTAAGGTGAAATGCAAATGTTAGCATTTGATTTGGTAATAATCTGCTTGGGGACAGCAGCAGTAAGGTGATTTTGGAAAATCGCCATAATTTGTAGGAGTTGAATTAGAAGCTGAGTAAATTATGTCATTAAAGCTTGAAGAGTCTAGTTTCTTACAAAAGAAACTATAAAAACAAAAGAGTTACCGATCTTGAGATACTTGAAGTATTGTGGGGCTGAGTCAAAATGACTACTAGATTCCCTGTTCTGTTTTTATAAAATCAGTATAAATTGTACAAAAATGGCCATAAGATAAAATTTATGTGCTTAGACTCCTTAATTAGTCTAGTTTCAAATGAAATAAACAAGAACATATTTTGAATTCTGTACAATGAGAAATTTGATTTGTAGTGAAGGATAGTCAGCTTAGTCAAACAGTGAAACAAGGTGAACTTTAAGAAAAATATGGTATTGTTGGGCTAAAATAAAAATTTTGAAAATTTTATGGATAATAGATAAATGAGTCTTCTGTCAAGAAAAATTTACGGCAATTGATTTGGAGTTTCGTAGCTCCAGTTATAAAAACTTCAGTGACTGTTGCTCAGGAAGTCAGCTTATAGGGAAATTGTAATTATATTGTAAACATTAATGAAAATTTGCTAATGAATTATTTATTGATTTTTATAAAGTTTACTGTAATCTATGTGTGTGAAAGTCGAATCTATATATATTATATTCTGAAAGTAATACTTGAATAGTCGATTAATGACTATTTTAAAATTTGTTGAACTTAAGCTCAAGAGCAAAGGGGAACTAAATCCGATAAAGGGAAGGAAAAAGTAATTGAATAGCCATTGAAGTCGTTCGACAACATCCGAGGTAAGTCTTCGAGTAATGACCCTACTTGAATTATATTGAGATGATTAGTCATACTATGACGGATGGCCGAATGTGCATAGAGACTATGTTATAAAGCCAATTGAAATCATGCTCTTTGTGTGTGGCTATTGAGCCGAAATTGGAAAGGTTTAATAAATGTTTTGTGTTTGAGCCTTAGTAACGAAAATGAAATATGGATGTGTCATGATTGTTGATATATGTGTGCATGAGCATTTGAATGATATCCGGGCTAAGTCCCGAAGGCATTTATGCTAGTGATTTTATCCGGGTTAAGACCCGAAGGCGTTTGTGCTAGTGATTTTATCCGGGCTAAGACCCGAAGGCATTTGTGCGGGTTGATATATCCAGGCTAAGACCCGAAGGCATTTGTGCGAGTTGCTATACCCGAGTTAAGACCCGAAGGCAATTGTGCTTGTGGTTATATCCGGCTAAATTCCGAAGAAACTTGGGTTCGAAGGTGAGCGTGTTGTGCTGTAATAAATTCAATTAATACGCTCGAAAAACCCAAACGATAAGGTATGTTTGCGTGTGCAACGGAAAAGTCGATTCGTTTTAAATAGTATTCGTTCAATCGACTAATGAACTTTCGGCTTTTAGATAGGTTAATACCTTGTGTGTATATGTTGATTAAATGTGAAGTAAGTATGTTTATGAGAATGTGTATTAATAAAGTGATTCATTTAGCTATGTGAATGTAATACTTTAGTCAAAGCCGATTTCATTACTTGAAACTTACTAAGCTTTAAAATGCTTACCCCGTTGCTTTGGCTCTCTGTTTTATAGATTTTGTTCGTTAGATATCGGATTCGGGATCATCGAAGTCGAAGTCATCCACACTATCAAAGCCCTTTTGGTACTCTTTCAGTTGAACTCTGGATATGGCATGTATAGGACTACCCTTTTTGTTGTGGGTCATGGACCCTTTGGATTTGTATAGTTTTGGATAGCCATGCGAAAATGGCTTATATATGTTTGAGCATAATGTTATAATCATTTGGTATGGATATGGTTATTGAGAGGTGTGGATATGCTTAACAAGGATTGGCCATGGGAATGGTTAATCACTATCATAATTTGTGCTATTTATGCTAAAAGGGCTAGTTGAATCATGGAAACTATGAAATAGGTAAAGTCTACCTTAAAGGCAGATGCTGACAGCAGCAGTGATGTAGATTTAGAAAATCACTAAAAATAGTAGGAATGGAATTAAATAGTGAATAAATTATGTAAACGAACCTTGATGAATCTATTTTCATAGGAAAGTAACGAAATGATCATATGGACAGTATGTTAAGAGATATTCAGGTTCTCGTGAGACAGGGCCAGAACGGTTTCTGGATTCCCTGTTTCGACTTTGGAAATTCATTATAAATTAACCAGATATAATTAGGAGTCATTCCATATAGTTATAGATTCCTCTCTGAGTCTAGTTTCTATAGAAACAAACGGCATCAGTATTGAAGCTCTGTGCAGGGAGATATCCAAGTCGTAATGCGCAAAGGTCAGTGTAGTCAATCCCTGTAACATGGGAGACTTTGACTAATAAACTGTACTAATTGGCCGACCAAAAATTCTAGAAAAAAATATGTAGATGGGAATATGAGTCTAGTTTCATGGAAAAATTACAAAACTTATTTTTGAGTTGTGAAACTCAAGATATGATTTTTAACGTGACAGTGACGCAGTTAGCCAACTGCCTGGAAATTTTTAAAATGGATTGTGCAAAGAAGTGATATAAGTCTGCAAACCCCTCGTGTCCGACTCCGGCGACGGACTCGGGTACGGGGTGTTACAGAGTTACACACCATATCTATAATTTTGGACCTGGTATCCAAATATGTCTCAATTCAGTGTTCATTGAAGAGCTTTTATAGGCTTACTTATTACTAGTAAGGTCAGTTTCTTAATTCGATGGATGCATACGCAGGTGATGATCCAAACATGATTACCAAGATTCAAGATCCATCTTACTTAAATCAGGTTGCCGAAACCTATAAAGGTGTTTTGAATATTGTCAACAAGTTTAAACCGCAGTCGGGAGCTTGGGTTTCTGAATCTGGCGGAGCTCTTCACGGCAGTGCTAAAGATTTGTCCCCAACCTTTGCTGATGGATTTTGGTAATATTTTTCTCTCCTTTTCTTCTACCTCTACCTTTTCTTTGTGTATAATAAAACATGCGGTTGAACTTTTCTCGCTTAGCAGGTATCTTGATTAAGTTTGACCAAGGCTTGGAAAATAGCTTAGGTATTGACCACACAGGCAGAGACATGGCCGTGTGTCTCAGCCGTGTATGGAACATGACTTTAGGACACGGGCGTGCGATGTGGCCGTGTGCCCCTAAATTGATGATGATGTCATAAACAGAAAGCTCCATGGACAAGGGACACGGGCGTGTCCCAAGCCACACGGGCGTATGGAATCTACACGGCCTAATCACACGGGCATGTGGGTACTGTTCACAAGTAAAATTTTTTTAAAAATTAAGCGAAAAATTTTATTAGAAATCGGTTAAGTTCCGACTTGATTTTAATGTTCATGTTGGGCTTCGAGGGCCCACATAAAGGTCGTTATATATATATGATCTTAGAAAGTGAATAGTAATGTTTCGATTAATCTGTAAATGTTCTGTATGTACTGGTAACACTCTGTAACCCTATTTCGGCGACGGATAAGGATTTGGGGTGTTACAAAATCACTCACTGTCGCTTTTATATTAGATTCAACATGTTTCCAATGTTTGTTTTTTCCATCTACTTCATTTCCCTACATCTTCAGTCACAAGTTGCCTAGTGCAATTTCAAATTTAAACACAGTGTCCTACATGTTTTAATGATAAAGATGAACACAATAAAATGTAATACAATTAATCGAAACTCATTTAGTTACCTTAGAAATACCTTGTTTTTCCAAATATTACAACATAACAAAAAATAAGAATTAAATGAACGCTATTGGAAGAAAATAATATTCCTTTTTAATGTCTGGCGAAAAGAAACTTTATTAAGGATAACGAACGCCCTCTTTTGTCTGGGGGCCGTTGTGGAACTGGTATAGGCCTCTCCTCGTTGAAGATTGAAATTGTTCTAATTCAGCCTCCTCATTTCGATTTTGTGGGATTTGAGTACTCTTTCCACTCGTGCCTTGGATGCCTAATTTGAGTAGCCAATTCGTTCATAACTTTCCCACTACTTGTTTTGTTCTTTTTTTCTTGTTTTCTTTTTATGATACTTCCTCTTTTACGTCTTTTAGTTAGTAGGGAAAAATAACACAGGAGGTCCTTGTACAAAAGAGTCAAGACCTATTTAGTCTATGTACTATAAGAGAGTGTGCAAAAAAGGACAATTAATGACGAAATTGACTATTTACGTCAATAAAATGTTAGGACACGAGCAATTCAGTCCATGTCAAATTAAAATAGGGTAATCTAGTCCCCATATTATTCAAATGTGTGGAAAAAGGGATAATTGAATAGGGGTTAACTCCTCTCGTTTGTAAAAATAAAAATTAAATGTTTCAGAGAAAAACAAGATAGGTGCAAATGTGAAAAAAATACATCTACACAATATAATCATCAGTTGGTGGAGTTTCATAAATTAAAAAAACATAAATAATTCAAACAACTTTATATCAAATAATAAAGTTTATAAACATTCAAACATAACTAATTAATAGTTTTTAGTAATTTTGCAATGTCAATAACCCTGAATTTCGATGGAAAATATACTTTGCAAATTTTAAATAAAGAATTTTGTACTACTTCACCAACTGAGCCAAGTGTCAAATCCACTAGGTAGGTGGCTTAGCTATTGGGGTTTTATTGTATACAAGGTGAAATATGGGCACTTGGGCGGCATTTGTTCTTCCCTAATTGGTTTTGAATTTTCAATATAAAAAAAAGGACAGAAACTTTTAGGAAAATAAAATAAACAATCCCTATAGGGTTTGGATTTTATGTTATAACGGTTTGATTTTTTTATGCGTTTGATTACACTAAAAACAAAAGCAAGTCTTGTTTAGTCTTGGTAGTTAATGCCATCGTCGTTAAGATGTGCTTTGTAAAGGCTCGGAGTAAAATTCTCAAAACCAACAATTCCTTCTCTTATAAAAACCTAGTGGTCTATCATTTCTATAAAACAAAAGGAAAAAAAAAAACTTTCTACTAAAATCTATATACGAAAGAATTGATTTAAAATATATATTATTTTCAATTATCGAGTAAATTAAAATAACTCTAAAAGTTCTTTTATGTACGCAAATATTTTAAGATACGATAGAGTTTATGAAAATTCATGAAAGAGGTTTAGGATTTTGGAGCAAAAGTAGATAGGTCTTCTCCGGAAAATTGTCGAAGAAACAAATTGATACGTCGTTGAGAGCACCAAAAATATCCTATTTCCTGTAAAATAATGAAAAAGAAATAGTAAAGGGGAAGTAGGGTCGAATCCTCAGGGACCGGATTATACGAATGCTTGTTTCTCGAAATCCTGGGTAGAATCGTGCCCAAGAAAACCTGCGTTCCTGGAAAAAAATAAAAAAAAACAGAATTTAAGAATTGATTTTGGAAGCAAAAAATAAAATAAAAACATAATTTAAAGTTTACTGGAATTATGATTACGAATATAATAAAAATAATAGAGTTTTAAGAGAAAAGAAATTCTTATGGGAAAGTTCCAGCCTCCGGTTGTCTCATTCCGCCTTGGGCTCAATCCTTAGCTTTTGGATGATCCTTATCGACTCAAGTAAGCCAGTTATAGTGGAAGAGGATGCCTACGACCACCAGCTCCAAAGATTAGACTTACGATTTTTAAGGAACCTGACTCTAGCCAGTAATCTATGCTAGATCAACGCTTCTAAATGGCGAATCCCACGCCATTTTGTCTCCTTGGCTCGCCAACCTCTGACGCAGTAAGTTAACGAACCGACTATGCAATCCTTTCAAAACATACAAAGCGGCCGCCTTTGCATATGCTGAAAAGCTTACTTCTTAAGGGCCATGGACGGAAGCGTCAGCCCGTAGTACGGAGAAACGATGAATACTTGGCGAGAAGGCTAAGTACGGATTCTAAGCCTCAAGAACCCTTTTTGGGGAAATATTGACAACTTTTGGCTAGAAGGGTTTTTAGTGGCTCATGATAATGGTAGAGAAGAAAATAAATATAAAAATGGAAAAGGGAATTTTATTGAAAGAAAATATGAAGAAACAAAAGCCTAGACTTTGAGGGGGAGAGTGTTTACAGAAAAAGATGCTCCCGCAATAGAGTCACTTCACCCCCTATTTATAGTGCTAGGGAGATAGTCTAATTGAACTTAAATTCTAAAAAGATAAATACATTTAATTAAGGATAAACAAAGATAATTAAAAGAAAATCCTAAATTTGAATAATCCTAATAATTATCTTAATATTAATTATCCTTATAAAATAAAATAAAATAAAATAGAGTCTTCCAAAATAAAATCTCTTTTATTTGCTTTTAAGCCCTTGTGCCTTCCATGTTCGCACTTTTGGCACCATATTTTCCCACGCTGCATATTGGCCCATTTAATCTCCAAATTGACGCTTTTTCCCTTGAATTTACTTTTCGCCTCCAATTTAATCCCTAAAAGATAAAAAGACATAAATAGCTCAAATTAGTAGGCTCAAGCTCAAAATAAACACATGATTAATATATAAAAACACGTCATTTTAGAGTATTATCACAAATGTGGGAAACTTTTTCTAATATGCTACTACTGTTGACACGGAATTTCTAACATTTCAAGTTTAATGATAGGTTTAATTATTACAATAATATAATCTCCGCATACTTCTTTAACATGCAATATTTCCTTGTTAAAATACTATTCAAAATACAATTTTCCTTGTGACAAAACCCACATTCCTATTCCATTGACAATACGGACAGCAAGACATAAAAGCTAAAGAAACAATACAAGCCTTTAATTTGGAATTTAAATGGTAGACGGCCCAAAAGTGGTTTTAAAATGAAATTTCCATGCCAACTAACGAGTTGGAATTATTATCTTGACCGTAGTTGAAAAGGAATTAGTTGCAGCTGCAAAACTGTAAATTATAAACAAAATGATGATGATGCCTTTACCATGATTAAATTTCCAAACCAATTTTAAATTCGTACCTAATTGTAACAAACTTTTAATACACGCATATATATAAACGCATGCATGATTACAATTGCATTACCTTTAATTCTTCCCGCTCTTTCCTAATATCTAGATATCGTGAATATGGATTTGAAATGCATATTCAGCCTAGCAATCCTTGTTTCCCAGATATCTCTTTCGTCGACGCAAAATGTGAACGTTGTGATTCAAGGAGCAACATCAGTTGGTGAAATAGATGATAACTTTGTATGCGCTACATTAGATTGGTGGCCTACTGAAAAATGCAACTACAATCAATGTCCTTGGGGAAAGGCTGGACTTTTAAATTTGGTAAGAATATTTTATTGTGTGTGTATGAACAATTTCTTTTACATAAATTTTGACTTTTCTTGTACTTTATGTTTTTCGTAGGATTTGAAAAAGAAGGGTCTGATAAATGCAATAAAATGTGAGTTCTACGTATATAATATTACATGTCTCTATCATTAATTCATCCATGGTAGTCCAAAAGAGATTGCAAATATTTCGATTCGAATACTGTTAAAAGCCACCTCGTAAGAGTGGTTGTGTGAACAAGTTGGACTAAACCTGGCTCAAAGCTGGTAAAAACAATTTCGGACTAATTTTTGAAATTACTTTCAGTATTCAATCCTTTAAGAATCAAAGTTGGTGGGTCGTTGCAAGATCAAGAGATGTACGGAGCAGGAGGAGTTAAGAATTGCCCCAATTTCATGAAAAATGAAGATAGTTTATTCAAATTCTCTCAGGGATGCCTTCCCATGGAAAGATGGGATGAACTCAATAAATTTTTCAATCAAACTGGGTTGGTATTTCAATTTATTCTGAAAAATAATTAAACATTCCATTTTTTTTCTTAGTAAAGACATTGACTTTATTGATATGACATTTTGAAGAGTAAATGTTACGTTCGGGTTGAATGCTATTCTCGAAAGAAATCAGTCACAAATCAAAAAGGGTCTTTGGGTTGGCAATTGGCAATCGCAAAATGCAAGGGATTTCATGAAGTATACTATTTCCAGGGGATACAAAGTTGATTCTTATGAATTTGGTAACTAAATTTGTTTTCCAAAAGCTCCGCATGAGATTATTTTTCATTATACTTTTCGAATTGTATTTTAATCAATTTATTATTTCAGGAAATCAACTCTCCGGAGCTGGGATGGGTGCAAGCATTGAGGCTGAACAATATGGAAAGGACATAGTAGTACTTAAGAATCTAGTGAAAGAATTACACCCAGATCCCAAAACTCAACCAAAGGTTTTAGGTCCTAGTGGCTATTATGATGAGAAATGGTTTAATTCCTTCCTAGAAGTTTCAAGACATGATGTTGTTGATGGAGTTACACACCATATCTATAATCTTGGACCTGGTATCCAAATATGTCTCAATTCAGTGTTCATTGAAGAGTTTTTAGAGGCTTACTTATTACTAGTAGGGTCAGTTTCTTAATTTGACATTCCAGCGATGGAACCAAAGCTTGTCAATGCTTCCACACCCATCTCTCTTGCAGCTCATTCCATAGTCTATGTAACCATCAGAGACTTTCAAGCCCCTGCCTGTGCTTAAATTACATCATTACTTTATCTAAAATGTAATACATTTAAACCCTGCTTGAACTTTTAGAATGAGACAAGAGTTTCTAACTTATTTTTCCAGTTGTTACTATTGTTCTTAGTTATGTACGAATTTTTAGATTTTAGTATCCCTATATTTTTCTACCTTTATCTCAATTCATTTCTTACTATGTTTTGCATGGACAAAAAAATCCACCGGGAATAAATCTCTCACTGTCGCTTTTATATTAGATTATGCATGTTTCCAATGTTGCCTAGTGCAATTTTAAATTTAAAGACAATGTCCTACATGTTTTAATGATAAAGATGAACACAATAAAATGTAATACAATTAATCAAAACTCATTTAGTTACCTTAGAAATACCTTTTTTTTCCAAATATTGCAACATAACAAAAAATAAGAATTAAATGAATGCTATTGGAAGAAAATAATATTACTTTTCAATGTTGGGCGAAAAGAAACTTTATTAAGGATAACGAACGCCCTCTTTTGTCTGGGCTGTTGTGGAACTGGTATAGACCTATCCTCGTAGAAGATTGAAATTGTTCTACTTCAACCTCCTCATTCTGATTTTGTGGGATTTGAGTACTCTTTCCACTCGTGCCTTGGATGCCTAATTTGAGTAGCCAATTCGTTCATAACTTTCCCATGGTTTCTTTTGTTCTTTTATTCTGGTTTTCTATAGATGATACTTCCTGTTTTACTTCTTTTAGTTAGTAGGGAAAAATAACACAGGAGGTCCTTGTACAAAAGAGTCAAGACCTATTTAGTCCATGTACTATAAGAGAGAGTGCAAAAAAGGACAATTAATGACGAAATTGACTATTTACGTCAATAAAATGTTAGGACACGAGCCATTCAGTCCATCTCAAATTAAAATAAGGTAATCTAGTCCCTATATTATTCAAATGTGTGGAAAAAGGGATAATTGAATAGGGGGTTAACTCCCATTGTTTGTAAAAAAAAATAAATGGTTCAGAGAAAAACAAGATATGTGCAAATGTGAAAAAAATACATGTACACAATATAATCCTCAGTTGGTAGAGTTTGATAAATTAAAAAAAACATAAATAATTCCAACAACTTTATATCAAATAATAAAGTTTATAAACATTCAAACATATGTAATTAATAGTTTTTAGTAATTTTGCAATGTCGGTAACCTCGAATTTCGATGGAAAATATACTTTGCAAATTTTAAATAAAGAATTTTGTACTACTTCGCCAACTGAGCCAAGTGTCAAATCCACTAGGTAGGTGGCTTAGCTATTGGGGTTTTATTGTATACAAGGTGAAATATGGGCACTTGGCGGCATTTGTTCTTCCCTAATTGGTTTTGAATTTTCAATATAACAAAAGGACAAAAAAATTTAGGAAAATAAAATAAAAAATCCCTATAGGGTTTGGATTTTAGGTTATAACGGTTTGATTTTTTTATGCGTTTCATTACACTGAAAACAAAAACAAGTCTTGCTTTGTCTCGGTAGTTCATGTCATCGTCGTTAAGATGTGCTTTGTAGAGGCTCGGAGTAAAATTCTCAAAACCAACAATTCCCTCTCTTATAAAAACCCAGTGGTCTATCATTTCTATAAAACAAAGGGAAAAAAACTTTCTACTGAAATCTATATACGATAGAATTGATATAAAATATATATTACTTTCAATTATAGAGTAAATTAAAAAAATTCTGAAAGTTCTTTTATGTACGCAAATATTTTAAGATAAGATAGAGTTTATGAAAATTCATGAAATAGGTTTAGGGTTTTGGAGCGAAAGTAGATAGGTCCTCTCCGGAAAATTTTCAAAGAAAAAAATGTGGGAAACTTTTTCAAATATGCTACTACTGTCGACACGAAATTTCTAACATTTCAAGTTTAATCACAGGTTTAATTATTGCAATAATATAATCTCCGCATACTTCCTTAACATTCAATATTTACTTGTTAAAATATTATTCAAAATACAATTTTCCTTGTGACAAAACCCACATTCCTATTCCATTGACAATACGGACAACAAGACATAAAAGCTAAAGAAACAATACAAGCCTTTAATTTGGAATTTAAATGGTAGACGTCCCAAAAATGGTTTTAAAATGAAATTTCCATGCCAACTAACGAGTTGGAATTATTATCTCGACCATAGTTGAAAAGGAATTAGTTGTAGCTGCAAAACTGTAACTTTTAAACAAAATGATGATGATGCCTTTACCACGATTAAATTTCCTAACCAATTTTAAATTCGTATCTAATTGTAACAAACTTTTAATACACGTATATATATAAACGCATGCATGATTACAATTGCATTACCCTCAATTCTTCTCGCTCTTTCCTAATATCTAGATATCGTCAATATGGATTTGAAATGCATATTCAGCCTAGCAATCCTTGTTTCCCAAATATTGCTTTCGTCGACGCAAAATGTGAACATTGTGATTCAAGGAGCAACATGAATTGGTGAAATAGATGATAACTTTGTATGCACTACATTGGATTGGTGGCCTACTGAAAAATGCAACTACAATCAATGTCCTTGGGGAAAGGCTGGACTATTAAATTTGGTAAGAATATTTTATTGTGTGTGTATGAACAATGTCTTTTACATAAATTTTGACTTTTCTTGTAGTTATGTTTTTTGTAGGATTTGAAAAAAAAGGGTCTAATAAATGCAATAAAAGGTGAGTTCTACGTATATAACATTACATGTCTCTATCATTAATTCATCAATGGTAGTCCAAAAGAGATTGCAAATATTGCAATTTGGATACTGTTAAAAGCCACCTCGTAAGAGTGGTTGTGTGAACGAGTTGGACTAAACTTGGTTCAAAGCTGGTAAGAACAATTTCGGAATAATTTTTGAAATTACTTTCAGTATTCAATTCTTTAAGAATCAAAGTTGGTGGGTCGTTGCAAGATCAAGTGGTGTACGGAGTAGAAGGAGTTAAGAATTGCCCCAATTTCATGAAAAATGAAGATAGTTTATTCTGATTCTCTCAGGGATGCCTTCCCATGGAAAGATGGGACGAACTCAATAAATTTTTCAATCAAACTGGGTTGGTAGTTCTATTTATTCCGAAAAATAATTAAACATTCCATTTTTTTTCTCTTAGTAAAAACATTGACTTTATTGATATGAAATTTTGAATAGTAAAGGTTACGTTCGGGTTGAATGCTCTTCTTGGAAGAAATCGGTCACAAATCGAAAAGGGTCTTTGGGTTGGCGATTGGCAATCGCAAAATGCAAGGGATTTCATGAAGTATACTATTTCCAGGGGATACAAAGTAGATTCTTATGAATTTGGTAACTAATTTTTTTTTCCCGAAGCTCTGCATGAGATTATTTTTCATTATACTTTTCGAATTGTATTTTAATCAATTTATTATTTCAGGAAATCAACTCTCTGGAGCTGGGATGGGTGCAAGCGTTGAGGCTAAACAGTAGGATTTGAAAAAGAAGTGTCTGATAAATGCAATAAAAGGTGAGTTCTACGTATATAATATTACATGTTTCTATCATTAATTCATCCATGGTAGTCCAAAAGATATTGCAAATATTGCGATTCGGATACTGTTAAAAGCCACCTCGTAAGAGTGGTTGTGTGAACGAGTTGGACTAAACTTGGTTCAAAGCTGGTAAGAACAATTTTGGACTAATTTTTGAAATTACTTTCAGCATTCAATCCTTTAAGAATCAAAGTTGGTGGGTCGTTGCAAGATCAAGTGGTGTACGGAGTAGGAGGAGTTAAGAATTGCCCCAATTTCATGAAAAATGAAGATAGTTTATTCGGATTCTCTGAGGGATGCCTTCCAATGGAAAGATGGGACGAACTCAATAAATTTTTCAATCAAACTGGGTTGGTATTTCTATTTATTCCAAAAAATAATTAAACATTCCATTTTTTTCTTAGTAAAGACATTGACTTTATTGATATGACATTTTGAAGAGTAAAGGTTACGTTCGGGTTGAATGCTCTTCTCGGAAGAAATCAGTCACAAATCGAAAAGGGTCTTTGGGTTGGCGATTGGCAATCGCACAATGCAAGGGACTTCATGAAGTATACTATTTCCAAGGGATACAAAGTTGATTCTTATGAATTTGGTAACTAAATTTGTTTTCCCGAAGCTCTGCATGAGATTATTTTTCATTATACTTTTCAAATTATATTTTAATCAATTTATTATTTCAGGAAATCAACTCTCCGGAGCTGGGATGGGTGCAAACGTTGAGGCTGAACAATATGGAAAAGACATAGTAGTACTTAAGAATCTAGTGAAAGAATTACACCCAGATCCCAAAACTCAACCAAAGGTTTTAGGTCCTAGTGGTTATTATGATGAGAAATGGTTTAATTCCTTCCTAGAAGTTTCAGGGCATGATGTTGCTGATGGAGTTACACACCATATCTATAATCTTGGACCTGGTATCCAAATATGTCTCAATTCAGTGTTCGTTGAAGTGCTTTTAGAGGCTTACTTATTACTAGTAGGGTCAGTTTCTTAATTCGATAGATGCATATGCAGGTGATGATCCAAACATGATTACCAAGATTCAAGACCCATCTTACTTAAATCAAGTTGCCCAAACCTATAGAGGTGTTTTGAATATTGTCAACAAGTTTAAACCGCAGTCGGGAGCTTGGGTGTTTGAATCTGGCGGAGCTCTTTACAGCGATGCTAAAGATTTGTCCCCAACCTTTGCTGATGGATTTTGGTAATATTTTTCTCTCCTTTTCTTCTACCTCTACCTTTTCTTTGTGTATAATAAAACACGCGGTTGAACTTTTCTCCCTTAACAGGTACCTTGATCAATTAGGAATGGCTTCAACCTAAAATCACAAGGTCTTCTGCAGGCAAACTCTGATCGGTGGAAATTATGCTTTACTTAATACTTCAACATCTATTCCCAATCCAGATTACTACGGGTCCGTATCTTCACACGGATAGTGTGAGCCTTATCCTTTCTTTTTTTCCCTATAGCAACCAACATAATTCATCTTATTAATTTGTTTCGTTTCTAGTGCACTTCTATGGCACCGGTTTATGGGAAGTACTGTACTTGCCGTAACTCAAGAGTCTAACCCAAATTTGCGTGTATATGCTCACTGTACGTAGAAAAAGGTAAGCCAACTTTGATAGAGAGAACTTTTCATTTTTAAAATTATTTATTTTTATTAAATGTTATCAGCATCATTTTCTCTCTTGTAGCCTGGGATTTCTATCGTTTTTATTAACTTGTCGAAAGATAGCTCGTTCAACGTCACCCTTTCAAATTATGAGCACCAGAGTCGTAATTTGAGATCCACGGATGTTACGGAGCCTAATTTTGAGTTTAGAGGTTCCAAGGATAGAGAGGAGTATCATTTGGCTGCGCTAGCTGGAAATATACAAGGTCAAATCTGTTGCTAAATGGCGTTCCAATGGTTCCAACAGAAACATTCGACATTCCGGCGATGGAACCAAAGCTTGTCAATGCTTCCACGCCCATCTCTATTGCAGCTCATTCCATAGTCTATGTAACCATCAGAGACTTTCAAGCCCCTGCCTGTGCTTAAATTACATCATTAATTTATCTAAAATGTAATACCATCAAACCCTGCTTGAACTTTTAGAATGTGATAAGAGTTTCTAACTTATTTTTCCAGTTGTTACTATTGTTCTTAGTTATGTACGAATTTTTAGATTTTAGTATCCCTCGATTTTTCTACCTATATCTCAATTCATTTCTTACTATATTTTGCATGGACAAAAATATCCACTGGGAATAAATCACTCACTGTCGCCTTTATATTAAATTCGGCATGTTTCCAATGTTTGTTTTTTCAATCTACTTCATTTCCCTACATCTTTGGTCACAAGTTGCCTAGTGCAATTTCAAATTTAAAGACAGTGTCGTACATGTTTTAATGATAAAGATGAACACAATAAAATGTAATACAATTAATCGAAACTCATTTAGTTACATTAGAAATACCTTTTTTTCCAAATATTACAACATAACAAAAAATAAGAACTAAATGAACGCTATTGGAAGAAAATAATATTCCTTTTCAATGTGTGGCGAAAAGAAACTTTATTAAGGATAACGAACGCCCTCTTTTGTTTGGGGCCGTTGTGGAACTGGTATAGGCCTCTCCTCGTTGAAGATTGAAATTGTTCTACTTCAACCTCCTCATTCTGATTTTGTGGGATTTGAGTACTCTTTCCACTCGTGCCTTGGATGCCTAATTTGAGTAGCCAATTCGTTCATAACTTTCCCACTACTTGTTTTGTTCTTTTATTCTTGTTTTCTGTATATGATACTTCCTCTTTTACTTCTTTTAGTTAGTAGGGAAAAATAACACAGGAGGTCCTTGTACAAAAGAGTCAAGACCTATTTAGTCCATGTACTATAAGAGAGTGTGCAAAAAAGGACAATTAATGATGAAATTGACTATTTACGTCAATAAAATGTTAGGACACGAGCAATTTAGTCCATCTCAAATTAAAATAGGGTAATCTAGTCCCCATATTATTCAAATGTGTGGAAAAAGGGATAATTGAATAGGGGGTTAACTCCTCTCATTTGTAAAAAAAAATAAATGGTTCAGAGAAAAACAAGATAGGTGCACATGTGAAAAAAATACATCAAGACAATATAATCATCAGTTGGTGGAGTTTCATAAATTAAAAAAAAACATAAATAATTCAAACAACTTTATATCAAATAATAAAGTTTATAAACATTCAAACATATGTAATTAATAGTTTCTAGTAATTTTATAATGTCAGTAACCTCGAATTTTGATGGAAAATATACTTTGCAAATTTTAAATAAAGAATTTTGTACTACTTCGCCAACTGAGCCAAGTGTCAAATCCACTAGGTAGGTGGCTTAGCTATTGGGGTTTTATTGTATACAAGGTGAAATATGGGCACTTGGGCGGCATTTGTTCTTCCCTAATTGGTTTTGAATTTTCAATATAACAAAAGGAAAGAAAATTTTAGGAAAATAAAATAAAAAATCCGTATAGCGTTTGGATTGTAGGTTATAACGGTTTGATTTTTTTATGCGTTTCATTACACTGAAAACAAAAGCAAGTCTTGCTTTATCTTGGTAGTTCATGTCATCATCGTTAAGATGTGCTTTGTAAAGGCCCGGAGTAAAATTCTCAAAACCAACAATTCCTTCTCTTATAAAAACCCAGTGGTCTATCATTTCTATAAAACAAAGGGAAAAAAAACTTTCTACTGAAATCTATATACGATAGAATTGATTTAAAATATATATTACTTTCAATTGTCGAGTAAATTAAAATAACTCTGAAAGTTCTTTTATGTACGCAAATATTTTAAGATACGATAGAGTTTATGAAAATTCATGAAAGAGGTTTAGGGTTTTGGAGAGAAAGTAGATAGGTCCTCTCCGGAAAATTTTCAAAGAAAAAAATGTGAGGAACTTTTTAAAATATGCTACTACTGTTGACACAGAATTTCTAATATTTCAAGTTTAATTATAGGTTTAATTATTGCAATAATATAATCTCCGCATACTTCCTTAACATGCAATATTTACTTGTTAAAATATTATTCAAAATACAATTTTCCTTGTGACAAAACCCACATTCCTATTCCATTGACAATATGGACAACAAGACATAAAAGCTAAAGAAACAATACAAGCCTTTAATTTGGAATTTAAATGGTAGACGTCCCAAAAGTGGTTTTAAAATGAAATTTCCATGCCAACTAACGAGTTGGAATTATTATCTCTGTCGAAACCATTTTTAAATTGAGTTTGAAATAAAACGGGGTTCGACTTTGAAAAACAAAAACAGGAGTCACCACCAA
Source organism: Gossypium hirsutum (assembly GCF_007990345.1). NCBI lineage: Eukaryota > Viridiplantae > Streptophyta > Magnoliopsida > Malvales > Malvaceae > Gossypium > Gossypium hirsutum. The sequence continues at coordinate 3,903,147 of NC_053432.1, read as the reverse complement.
CCTTTTTAGGTGTGATTGGATCACCTATTAAAACTTTTTGTTTAAAAATCATTAGCTTTGGTCTACGAAATCAGAAAATGGGTTCGGGAGCCGGTTACGTACGAGGAAGGGTTAGTACCCTCGTAACGCCCAAAAATTGGTACCTAATTGATTATCAAAATGTCTTTAATGTCAGAAATTTAAAAAATTTAAGATGCAATCCTTTTTTAAATATTTTTGACTTTGAAAATTAAGGTTCACTTGTATCAAATGAATCAAAATATTAATCCAATAAGTTAGGACACAATATTTTTAAGACATTTGGCACTAAGTTAGTCCTTTTGGAAATCCCTATCTCGAAACAATGAAACGTCATATCCAGTAAGTTCGGACACAACGCTTTGAAATTTCAAGACCGTTGCTTGCATTTTGAAAACCTTAAAAACTTAGAAGGGTGCTTGATTATTTGAACTCAACGAGGAAAGTTGCAACCCAGTAAATTAGGGCACCACTTTTCTCGAAACTTCCAAACACCAAGCATTGCCTTTATTTTTTTGAAAACTTTAGAGTCTTGTTTTTAAAATCGATGTATGAAGAACCATATATATACATTATAACATGTAAGATAGCATATTACAGAAAAAATTAGTGGCTAAAACATGTATTTAAATAATACGATAGCAATAATATAAAGGTCCTATACTAGATACATAAATATAGCAAATCTTAGTTATATAACAACATAATATTAAGATACATAGCATATATTGGAGAGAAATAAGCAAAATATACGAACAATAAAAAAAACAATGCATGATATACAATTAGACATATAAATATATACAAAACAAATGTAATAAAAAATAAACATATATATATCAAACAAACAACACTCAACAATATTATGCAACTAACATTTAATTTATAAATGATATAAAATATAACAATATATAAGATAATGTAATGATAAATGAATTTCAAATATCTAATAGTATATAAAAAAATAATGTTTAATAGTAATTTATACAATTTTAAAACTATACATGATGATTAAGAAATAAATGTTCAATAAAATATAAAATAATATAATAAAATTTATAGGAAGCATATAATAATATAATAATATTAATAACAAAAAATAATAATACATACATACATTAGAAAATATTTAATTAATAAAATATTAATAATACATATACTATATAGAATAATATAATATCATATAATATAATAAAATTTAATTACATATAATTTAAAAATAAATAATAATAGATATAAAATAATGGATAATATATAAATAAAAATAATATATATATCATTTTATACCACTAATGTTTATAAAATAAAATAATATATAAAGTATTTAAAATAAATTAAAAATATGTAAAAGGATTAAAATTTTAAAAAAAATTGAAAACTTTAGGCTAATTAAAAATTTTTTTTAAAAATTTGGGCCAATTAGGAAAGCGCATAAAAATCGAGGGACTCACTGGGCAATTGGCCTAATCCCCAAAACGACACCGTTTCTCTTGAACTGATTTTAAAAGGGCGCTAGGATTAGATTGAAATAGATATAAAATGTCAGGGCTAAATTAAAATAAAGATGAAATGAAATTAAAAAAATTAGAAATACGTAAGGGTTAATTAGGCAATTTACCCATTTTTCAAAAACACGCTGATCCTCCCCGGGTAATTGGGTCAACGCGCCGATCCTGGTCTACAACGATGCCGTTTTGAAGCCCACCGTTCAGGCCAAAACGACACCGTTTACATATGGCTATATAAGTCAATTTTTTAACCTAAAAATCATTTTGAAACCCAGTTTTTAAAAAAAAACTCAGAGAAATCCTCTGTAGGAGGATTCGGGGTTAGCCTTGGAGCCTCGTCGGGCCTCTGTTCTCAGGCACCTACACGTCCACGCGCCACCGCGAGGGCCACCACGCACGGCGGTTGGAGGGTTAAAAACCCTCGTACTTTGGAGCAAAGTGTAGGTAAGCTCCTTCCTTTTAATATTTCAATAATTGATTTGCTAATAATGCTTCGTATTTTGTTAAAAAAACAATGGAATATGAAATATAAATCACCTTAAAACTGTTTGTATCCCTTATTGTATTCGTATGTCTGCTGTTTTTATTTTCTAAAAAAAATTCGGCCCCCCATGTACAGATTTGTGAAAAGACTTTTATAGCATTCTATGAATTGTTTACATTTAGAAAGAAATCATTGATTTCCTTTCTCCTATCTATTTTCCTTTTCTGCTATGTTCTCTTTCTCTTTTTGCAGGCAATCGAGCGAGGGAATCACGGTGGTGAGTGCTCTGGCCTCTGATTAGTGCGCTGATCACGGATCCTGGAATCACGACGCTGATGGGGCTGCTTGAACGGCATGAGTCAAAAGGTCAAGACGCTTGGGATGGCTTGAAGCTTCCAGAACTTCATTGCGGCGCTGAGTTCTCAGGAAACCCTAGGGTTTCCTTGTCTGTTTTTATAGCTTTGGGCCTCTTGGGCCCCGTGTAAACCTAGGTTAAGGTGTTGGGTCATTTTTGATGTGTAAATGGGTGTAACCGGGTACACGGGTAGTGCTTCTATATCGAACCAAAAACACTTGGGCTTTGTAATTAGACTTTCAAATGGACATTTTAAATAAATAAATACTTATTTATTTAATTCTTTTATTTTGTTTTCAGCCCAGTCAAATTTGGGTTACTACAGCTGCCCCTCTTTGCTTATTGCTGTGTGACGGGAATCGAGCAAAGATTTAGAAAGACCAAATTTGACCGGTCTTAACAAATCATGGTCTTTAATCTACTTCTTGTAAACTTATGACTGTCATGTTGATATCTTCGATCTGCTCTCCGCGGAACACAAAGACGCCAAATCTGCTTCTTCGATTTGTTCTCTGACAATACAGAGATGCCAAATCATCTTAGATTTGCTTCAGCGTAAGCACGCGAAAACCAAATCAGCTATGTCTTTGATTTGCTCCTTGTAAGCACAAGGATACCAAACCATCTTGGATTTGCTTCAGTCTAATCATCAGAAGGTTAGATCTGCTATGTGTCTGCCCTCTGTCGAATATGGAGACACCAAACTTCAATTTGTTCTCTGACAATACAGAGATTCCAAATGATCTTAAACTTGCTTCAGCGTAAGCACGTGAAAGCTGAATCAGCTATGATTTCGATTTGTTCCTTGTAAACACAGGGATGCCAAATAATATTGGATCTGCTTCAGTATAAACATCTGAAGGCCAGATCTGCTATGTATCTGCTCTCCGTCGAATATGGGGACGCTAAACTTCGATTTGTTCTTTGACAATACAGAGATGCCAAATCATCTTAGATTTGCTTCATCGTAAGCATGTGAAAGCCAAATCAGCTATGTCTTCGATTTGTTCCTTGTAAGCACAAGGATGCCAAACCATCTTGGATCTTGCTTCAGCCAAATCTGCTATGCTGTGGCCTATTACCCTACTGCTTAGGGATTAATGCGCGTCGTTTTTGATAACTTGTAGAATGATTATGCCTGATGATTAGGATGCCATGATCGAAGTGAGTCGAATGTTCCTAATTAAACATGTTATGATGCAAAATGTTGTGAATATGACCCCTATCCTAGACGTCACCACTCATTCCTTCATTTGTCTTTTCTCAAAGTATTATTCTTGCTCAGCCTGTAGGCCTGTACCCTTCCTCAAATGCTACGATCCACTGAGGATGTCTGTAAGATAATCTTTCCTTAGAATTGAATCGTTGGTCTTGTCCATTTTCCTTTTAGACTGGAAGAAAGAAATCCCTTGAGTTCCTTCATCCCTTACTTATGTGAATTTCTCGAACAATTGTCCTGTTTTAGTTTCTTGTATTATCTAGAAATTCCAGAGTAATGCGTAAAACTTCGTTTGTGAACATATTTAGCTCATCTATCATTATTTCAATGCAACATACTTGAAGAATAATGGAAGATAAATCTCTAAGAATAATTGGATTTGAATGAATTATCGAAAAGGATAGAAAAGAAATTAATCTAAAAGCCTATCTTTGAGAAGAAAAAGAATCTAAAGATAGAAAACAGGACAAAAGTTAGATGCCCTAGATATCGCCGCTTGAGCGCTTATACATCAACTTCATGAAGGCATGTGTTTAGAAGATTCAAAATACTCTGTCGATGCCCCAGTATGCAACGCTCTTCGTTCTTTGTTAAGTAAGATTATCGGATGCTTCAAAATTTGAGTCGCCTTTTCAGATTTTCAACTCAAAACCCTTTTGGTTACAAGGCACCCTTTGCTGGTTTTCACCTTGGCCTCTCCATTTTTCTCTTTTTCCTCTTCTCTCTTTTTTCTTTTTTTGTGTTTTTTTTATTTCCTGTTTTTTGTTTTCTTTTGATTTTCGAAACCTCAAAACGCCCTTCGTGGGTTTTCACCTTGGATTCTCTTCTCCTTTAGACAAAGTATTTTTTAACTGAGTCTGAGTTCACTAGGTTGGGTAAACTTTCCCATCCATTTCCGTTAAGATTAATGCACCACCAGAAAAAGCTTTCTTCACGACATACGGCCCCTCCCAATTCGGCATCCATTTCCCCCTAAAGTCTTTTTGAATAGGAAGGATCTTTTTCAGTATAAAATCTTCCTCGTGGAACTCTCTTGGTTGAACTTTCTTATCATAAGCTCGCATCATTCGCTTCTAATACATCTGACCATGTCGAATGGCTCTTAGCCTCTTTTCCTCAATCAAGTTCAACTGGTCATATCGGGATTGAACCCATTCAGCTTCATCTAACCTTATCTCCGTCAAAATTTGAAGAGAAGGTATTTCTACTTCAATAGGTAACACTGCTTCCATCCCATAAACTAACAAGAATGGGGTTGCCCCAATAGAGGTTCTGACAGATGTTCGATAGGCCAGGAGTGCAAACGGTAACTTCTTATGCCAATCTCTATAGGTCTCAGTCATCTTCCCCACTATTTTCTTAATGTTCTTGTTGGCGGCCTCCACTGCCCCATTCATTTTTGGACGATAGGGAGAAGAATTGTGATGCTTGATCTTGAACTGGTCGCAAACCTCTGCTATCATTTTATTGTTTAAGTTCAATGCATTGTCGGATATGATCTTCTCAGGTATTCCATACTGACAAATAATCTCCTTCTTCAAGAATTGACTCACAGCTAACTTAGTAACATTCGCATAAGAAGCGGCCTCTACCTATTTTGTAAAGTAGTCAATTACAATGAAGATAAATCGATGTCCATTCGAGGCTTTCGGTGATATTGGTCCAATGACATCCATGCCCCACATGAAGAAGGGCCATGGAGAAGTCATAACCTGTAAAGGTGAAGGTGGTAAATGGATTTTTTTCCCATAAATCTGACACTTATGGCATTTCTTGGTATAGTTGATACAGTCCCCTTCCATAGTGGCCCAATAATAACCAAACCTCATGATTTGTCTTGCCATCGTGAACCTATTTGCATGCATCCCACATACACCTTCATGAACTTTTTCTAAAATTAGCTTAGCTTCTACAGCATCGACACATCTCAAAAGTAATTGGTCTTTCCTTCTCTTGTACAAGATATCCCCGTCCAAGACATAGTCACAAGCTAACCTTCTCAAAGTTCGTTTGTCATTTTCATTGGCCTGTTCAGGGTATTTACAATCTCTCACATATCATCATATATCCTGATACTAAGAGTTATCATCCTTTTCTTCCTTCTCAATGTTATAACAATGAGCTGGAGCCTCGTAAACACTCATTTGAATTGGTCTCATCTCTTCCTCTTTATTCGCCTTAATCATGGAGGCCAAGGTTGCTAAAGCATCTGCCATCTGATTTTCTTCTCGTGGGAGATAATTGAAGGTGATGTCATCGAACTCCTCAAGTAACCCCAAAACTATCTTTCGATAATTGATCAATTTAGGGTCCCTTGTCTCACATTCAACTCTAAGCTGATAAATTACCAACGCAGAATCTCCATATACTTCTAGGGTTTTTATACCTCAATCTATAGCTTCTTGAAATCCCATGATGCATGCTTCATACTCAGCCATATTATTCGTACAATCAAAGTCCAGCTTGCACGTGAACGGGTAATGATCGCCATTCGGGGATACCAAGACTGCCCCAATTCCATTTCCGACTGCATTAGAAGCCCCATCAAAATTTAGCTTCCAAAGAGAATCTTCGGTCGTTGCTATACACATTAACTCCTCATTTGGAAAATCAAAGTTCAATGGCTCATAATCCTCTAGAGCCGTACTAGCCAAGAAGTCTGCTACTGCACTTCCTTTTATAGCCTTCTGACTTATGTAGACTATATCAAACTCTGAAAGCAAAATTTTCCATCTCGCCATTCTCCCATTTAGAGCCGTTGACTCCATCATGTATTTCAATGGATCAAGCTTTGAGATGAGCCAAGTGGTATGGTATAGCATGTATTGTCTTAATCTCTGAGTTGTCCAAATCAGCGCACAGCACAACTTTTCAATTGGTGGATATCTCATTTCACAGTCAATGAATTTCTTACTCAAATAATAAATTGCCTTCTCCTTTTTCCCTGACTCGTCATGCTGACCAAGCACACATTCCATAGAATTACTGAACACTGACAAGTACAGTATTAACAGTTTATCTGGGCTAGGTGGAGATAATACCGGAGCATTCAACAAATACTGCTTGACCTTTTCAAAATCATTCTGGCACTCCTCATCCCAAGTACATTTATTGTGCTTTCTGAGGAGGCGAAAGATAGGATCACATTTCTCAGTTAGTTGTGAAATGAACCGAGCGATGTAATTCAACCTTCCTAGGAATCCTCGAACTTCTTTTTGAGTTTGTGGTGGAGGCAATTCTTGTATTGCTCTGACTTTGTCTGAATCAACTTCTATTCCCTTTTCACTGACTACGAAACCCAATAGCTTTCCCGATCTAGCTCCGAAGGTGCACTTTGCCGGATTGAGCCTCAACTGAAACTTTCTCAACCTCAAGAATGGTCTTCTCAAAAATTCAATATGCTTTTTCTCTGTTCAGGACATACCAATCATGTCATCAACATATACTTCAATGTCCCTATGCATCATGTCATGAAACAAGTTCACCATGGCCCGCTGGTAGGTTGCCCCTACGTTCTTCAGTCCAAACGGCATTACTTTGTAGCAAAAAGTGCCCCGCAAGGTTATGAAGGTGGTTTTATCCATGTCCTCTGGATGTATCTTTATCTGATTGTACCCCAAAAAACCATCCATAAAGGAAAACAATGAATGTCCCGCCGTGTTGTCTACCAAAGTGTCGATGTGCGGCAAAGGAAAGTTGTCTTTTGGGCTAGCTTTATTCAGATCTCTATAATTAATCAACACACATTCGTACCTTCTCGTCCTTCTTAGGGACCGGCACAATATTAGCTACCCATTCGGAGTACTTGACCTCTTGTAAGAATCCTGCATCGAACTGCTTCTTAACCTCATCTTTTATCTTTAGAACAATGTCTGGCCGCATTCTCCGCAACTTTTGTTGGACTGGTTTGCAATCCTGTCTTATCAGAAGACGATGTACTACAATTTCGGTACTCAATCTGGGCATATCTTGATATGACCATACGAAGATATCCTTGAACTCTCAAAGCAATTCAACCAGACCATGCCTTGTGTCCTCGGTAATCAGTGTTCCAATTTTCAACTCTTTCCCTTCCTCTAGGGCTACATTTTCTATTGCCTCTTTCTCATGTGGCATAATTCATTTTTCCTCCTGTTTTACCATTCTTAACAGATCAGGAGACATATCACAATCTTGAACATCTTTAAAATTCTAAGATTCCTCTAAACACATGTCTTGCTCGTAAGAGAAATTAGGAGTTGCAGTATCAGTGCTCATATCATTGATATCTAGGGACCTGTGGGGGTATGAAAGAATATACAAAGAATGAATAAATCTAAGAATGATTGTGTATGTACTATGAATGAGAATTACAAAAGTTTAACGAAATATTGATTGATAAAAAGAAACCATATTCATCCAAATTGATAATAAAGTTATGTTTTATTAAAATAATAATAGATGATCATAAGCCTTTTTCACAAACATAATCTTACTACTCCTAGGCCCTAGAGTAATAGACATGTTTCGAGAATTACTCTGAAAAATTCCTAAAGACTACAAGAAGGTCCTCCGCAGTTCAATTGTTCAGAGAGCTCCCCGGTTCGTAAGGGCGAATGCCCTCGAGGCTTCCTTGCTCCAATCCCTCATTGTGTACAGCATTAATATGATGACTTTCTTCTACCAGTAACCCTCCTGACTTAAAGGATTTGGATATAGATGGGAATGTTATCGATTCCTACACCATTTCTCCTCCGTTCAAACATGCCTTTCTTCTCGCTTGGCACTTCTCAATCTCTTGCCTCTGGTGCTTATGGTTTGGCTTGAAGCCCAAACCAAAGCGATCTTTCTTCTCAATTAGTTTTGGGATTTGAACCCCTACTTGCAACTGTCTTCCTAGTCCTTTTCCTGGTAATGCTCCCTTCCCCATCATCATTTGTAGGGCCATCTTTGTGGCTCTAGACATTTTGGGTACCGGCACCTCACTTCCTTTCAAAATGAAGGTTGCATTGATGATTTCTAAAGATCGAAAAGAACACTCAATAGCCTCTTCATTCATCTCGACATAAGGGGCTTTGCTAGTGACTGCTGCTATAATGTCCTCCTTCGCATTGATGGTTATTAACCGTCCATCTGTCACTAACTTCAATTTTTGGTGCAATGAGGAGGGCACCACTCCTGCCGAGTGTATTCATGGTCTCCCCAATAAACAATTATAGGAGGGCTTGATATCCATCACCAAGAAATCAACTTCATATGTATTTGGCCCAATTTCCAAAGGGATGTCAATTCGTCCCATCACTTTCCTTTCGGTTCCATCGAAGGCTCTTACCACATTGTGACATGTTTTCATATGCGAACTGTCAATGGGTAATCTGTTCAATGTGGATAATGGAAGGACGTTCAAAGCCGACCCATTATCAATGAGTACACTTGGAAGTGTGTATCCCTTGCACCAAGTAGTGATGTGCAAGGCCTTGGTTGACCCTATGCTCCCAGGTGGAATTTCATCATCATTAAAGTAGATGAAATTGTCAGCAGTGATGTTATTCACCAACCGGTCCAACTTGTTAACGGATATGTCGTGGGTGACATATGTTTCGTTAAGTACCTTCAACAATGTATCCCGATGCACCTTAGAACTCAAAAGTAGGGCTAATACTGATATATGCGCTAGCTGCCTACGCAACTGCTCGACCATACTATACTCGCTATGCTTAAGGAACTTTAGAAACTCCTTAGCCTCCTCCTCCTTTACCTGCTCCTTGACAGGTACTTCAACCTCTTTCTTCTTCTCAACGTCAACATCCGTTGTTTTCGTGGGCTCCACTCTGATGCCCCCTTATCATAACGCTTCCCACTTCGTGTATGGGAACCTTCATTTTGCACGCCCCTAGACGCACTGGCTATACTCTCCCCCTCAGGTACTAACTGCAGTCATAGCTTCATGGCACCCTCTTGTCATCCTTGTAAGGGAAAGGAGTGGGTTTATGGATGACGACCTTGGGCTCAGTTTGCGCCTCTGCTTCATTATTCCCCGGCAAGGAAATAATAATTCTTGGTCGGCTGGTTCCTTGTCGTTCATTTTCTAGCACACATATTTTTTTTGCAAGAACTACCCTAAAAAAATCTGTAGCTCTTTGTTAACCATAAAGCCTTGCACCATGACCTTGAACTCTTCACAATTTTGGATCATATGACCCACCTCTCCATGGAATTCACAATAGTTTCCCATTCTTTCTCTACCTTTTCCAGAGGTCAACATACCTCTCTTCACCATCTCCTCCCATATTACTTTCATGGGTGTCTTCACCTTAGCAACATCTTCCTTGATCTTCCTTCCCTAGTTTCATCAATGGCATTCACTCCTTGATTGCCATGATTTGGTAACGGATTTTCAGCATTAGGGGTACTATCAAATTTCACAACCCCCATCTTGATAAGCCTTTCCACGGCCTTCTTGAATCCGGTGCAATTTTCAATCGAATGCCCCGATATTCTCGCATGATATTTGCATTTAGCATTTGCATCATACCATTTGGGGTACGGTGGCTGTAGCGGCTTAAGTGAAATGGAGCAATAGCATGTGCATCGTATAAGCTTTGATAAAGCTCACGATACGTCACAGGGATAGGCGTGAATTGCATCATTTCCGAATTCTGTCTTGTGCCCGATTCCTGTCTTTGAGTACTTTGTTGCTTGACCGTGGCTACTTTGGGTTGACCAACTGTGATTGCCCTCAGGTTGAAACTATTCAAGTTATTCACCTCGTTGTTCTTTCTCCTTGGGGCCGATCTTTTAGCCGTTTCCCCCTCAATTTTACCACCCCTTATGGCATTCTCAATCATCTCTCCTACCATAACTATATCCGCGAAACTTTTCGTGGTGCTCCCAAACATGTGAGTGATGAATGGCGCTTTCAAAGTGTTGATAAACAACATGGAGGTCTCCTTTTCTAACAGTGGTGGTTGTACTTGCATTGCCACTTCCCTCCATCGTTGTGCATATTGCCTAAAACTTTCATTAGGTTTTTTCTCCATGTTTTGAAGCGTGATCCTATCCGACGTCATATCAGTCACATGGCTGTACTGTTGTATGAAGGCTTGTGCAAGATCTCTCTATGAACCGATTCTTGCACGGCTCAACTGATTGTACCACCTAGCCACTGCTCCTACTAAGCTGTCTTGAAAACAATGGATCAATAGTTGATCATTGTTCACATACCTAGTCATTTTCCTATAAAACATTGTTATGTGTGCCTCTGGGCAAGTAGTCCCATTGTACTTTTCAAACTCCAGCATCTTAAATTTGTGAGGAAGCACCAAGTCTGGGACCAAACTTAAGTCTTTGGCATCAATATGATGATTGCCAGTGCCTTCCAAAACCCTAAACTTCTCTTCCAACCACATGCAACGATCCTCCAACTGTTTTGAGGATTCGGTTGCCATTCTTTCCCTCTCCATCATATCCAGATCAGAAGTGATAGGGTTGATCGGGCTATCGCCCAAATTATTTCCAGACCCAAATGGGAAATTCACGGGGATTCTAGCATCAACCAGCCCATATTGAAGCCTTACAGTGACAGATGGCCTTCTAGGAGGTGCCTCGGTTTGCAGTGGCACATGAGGCAGAGTAAAACCCGGAGGATGATCCTCACCTTCCTCACCAGTGATAGCCACGGGGTTTTCCTTTTATCAGTGTCCCTTAGTAGCTGAGCCATTTCAGCCATCCTATTCGTCTGAGCCGCTAGCATTTGCTCCCTCATGTCATTCTGTATTTTGGCCAACTGCTCTTGCAATTGGTCTTGCATATCATTTTGCAAATGTTCGAACCTTTGATCCATACTCTTAGTTTTAGTGCGAGTGCCGTAAGGATGTGTGATTTCCAGATTTTCTTTTCTACCTCTCTGGAAGTAAACTTTAACTAATTAAGGTCTTTCTATAACTTTGAATGCATATGATGTGATGTAATGCAAATGCATGAATGCAAAAAGGCATTGATCTCAATTCAATCTCATTTAGAAAAAGAATATCTTTACATATAAATGGATTACATATATGCCTTTGCTCTAATGCCCAAAGTTCTAACTTTATCTAATAAAAGGGCTAACTCTCGACCTTTATCAGACGCTGACTTATACATCATACTCAACGCGTCAGCTCGTACTGCTAAGTCTTGAACATATTCAGCAATCTCTCGGATCTGGGCTATAGCCTCCCCAATAATGTAATCCCTATTTCTGACTTGACCTTTAACTTGATGGAGCTCTCCTTTTATACAATCTTCTTGCACCTCGAGCTGCTTAATCCGAAGTTCACCATCATGCAATGCCATTTCCAAATCTTCAACCTTACTTTTTAGCTCCTTTAACTCGACCGTAGGATCATGGTTTCGATGCCAACAAAGGGTTCTTCCAAGCTCAGTTATCTTAGTCTTCAACCCTTTATTCTCTTTCTCTAATGCCAAATTCTGGGACCGCATCTCTTGGAACTTCCTCTCCCAATACTCGGCTCTAGCTTTTTCCTCTTGAACTTCTTTCTGCTACTGTTTCGAAGACCTTCCTAACCCCACTCGCTTTAAAGATACTTGTGTCTTCTTATACTCCTCTTTTAAATCATCTCGGTCTTCCTCAACCTTCCTTTTTTCCTTCCTAACTTTTTCAACCTCCTTCTTTTGCAGGTCAACATCTAGACTCAGGTACATCTTTTCCTCCTCAAGCTTTTCTATCTTCTTTTTAAGTTCCAAATTCTTTCTCTTAAATTCTTGCTTTATGATATCAAGCTCCGAGGGTATCACTTGCAAATATTCCTCTATTTTTGTCATATAGACATTATCGTTAATCTTTCTACTCCTCCACTCGACATATTCCGGGGTCGTAGCAGGATTAATGGCCACTCCCATCAACCAACAAGTCTTGTTCCAAGCACTAGAAACCTCGCTAACCTTCCTCTTGTAATCGGCTCCTATGTATACAAACTCACTTTGAGCCAACCCATGAGTCGCTGGTATGAACTGTCTCAATCCATGCTGCCTCAGCACGAGTAAAGGGGCATAACCAATGGCACCCCAAATTCCCAACAGGGGAACCCAATCAAAGCTACCGCATCGATAAATTATCTCACCAGGAACCATCCATGGAGCTCTCCACTCAACATCCTTCGATTGAAGATTCCAAAGTAATGTTATCCAATTCTCTTCCAGCACATCCACTTGGCTACTATATCTTTCAACGGGGAGTAGTTCTCAGAGAAAACCCGACAAACAATCCTATCAATCAATCGGAAGTGACTGTAGAACCAGGCCAAAAGTAACTAAGCACACCCTATAAACCTGCCTGCACCAGCCCTCCTACATGCACATAAGGACCTGAATGTCTTTGCCAAAATTGCAAGAACGAAAGTAACCTTTTTGCTAAGTCAATGAAAAAGATCCGTGGTTGCCTCGTCCACATATCCCAAAGCCCTAGGGAAAACTATCAGTCCATACAAACTTAAGGCAAAAAATGTCTACCTTCTTCGTCTCATCGGGGTGTGTCAAAATCAGATCTTTCAAAGCGTCCCACAAAATGCACTTGCACTCACCCTTCTCTTTAATTCTGGCCGTGATCCACTGCTCACTCATCCCCGTAATGGTCATTAATTTCTTCCAAAAGGTAGGGACGCAAGCAGCTCAAGAATAGATCCTATCACTCTGAAACCTGGGACAACGAAGTAAAGCAGTGTACTCCTCCAAGGTAGGTCCCAAGTCTACTTCCCCAAAAGTGAAACAACTGTGCGCCGGGTTCTAAAACTGAGCAAGGGCTCGGAACAAGTGCTCATCTACCTAAATATCGAGCAAGTAAGGTAAATTTCCGTAATTATTTAGAATAACTGCTTGGTCTCATTGCCCCACTGATCCCAAATTTCCTTAAGCTCTTGGAGATTATTCTGTGTGACACTAATATGAGTATAATCTGACAGCTCCGACACAGATCCCATAGTTATACTGTCTCCCTTTTCTAGCTGAGTTTGCTCTGACCATCTATGAACATCGGCATTGCCCTTCACTCTATCAAGAAGTCCGTTTTCCATAATAAAACTTCATAACTTAGAAACTGACCGTGAATCGATACCTTTGTAAATGCAAAATGCCATGCAAACAAAAGATAAGAAATAGTCAGTATCACATGATATCAATAAGTCTCAACGATAATTTATAAGGGTAATATCTAAAGTATAGCTCTGACTAAGTTAGGCTCTTACAGCTTTTCTATATGAGGTTGGTTCTAAAGTTTAAGGTACCCGAACCAGCAGATTCCTCGATTCTCACCCATTATAGGCTCATTTGAAACGAGTTCAGTTTAGGGGAATACATTTCCCTATGGCTACACGGAGATGAAAATCTCACGAAACCATAGGTACGGATGTATCCCGAAAGTGATCCACTATCCTACACGGAGCCGAAAACCTCACGAAGGCGTAGTTTCTCACTCCTACTTAAGGGTGCGACCACAACGGTCATGCAAATGCAATGCACATCATAATTTAGCGACACATGCAATAAAACATGTAATGCAAAAGGATTGAATTTCAAAATTTTCTAAATTTCTGACATTAGGACAAAAAGGGTAATCAACTATATGGCTTGGCTCTCTTGATGTCCCTAGTGGAGTCGCCAAGCTGTCGAAACCATTTTTAAATCGAGTTTGAAATAAAATGGGGTTCGACTTTGAAAAACAAAAACAGGAGTCGCCACCAACCTTTTTAAGTGTGATTGGATCACCTTTTAAAAAAAATTGTTTAAAAATCATTAGTTTCGGTCTACGAAATCAGAAAACGGGTTCGGGAGCCGGTTACGTACGAGGAAGGGTTAGCACCCTCGTAACGCCCAAAAATTGGTACCTAATTGATTTTCAAAATGTCTTTAATGTCAAAAATTTTAAAAATTTAAGATGCAATCCTTTTTTAAATATTTTTGACTTTGAAAATTAAGGTTTACTTGTATCAAATGAATCAAAATATTACATCCAATAAGTTAGGACACAATATTTTTAAGACATTTGACACTAAGTTAGTCCTTTTAGAAATCCCTATCTCGAAACAACAAAACGTCATATCCAGTAAGTTAGGACACAACGCTTTGAAATTTCAAGACCGTTGCTTGCATTTTGAAAACCTTAAAAACTTAGAAGAGTGCTTGATTATATGAACTCAACGAGGAAAGTTGCAACCCAGTAAGTTAGGGCACCACTTTTCTCGAAACTTCCAAACACCAAGCATTGCCTTTATTTTTTGAAAACTTTAGAGTCTTGTTTTTAAAATCGATGTATGAAGAACCATATATATACATTATAACATGTAAGATAGCATATTACAGAAAAATTAGTGGCTAAAACATGTATTTAAATAATACGATAGCAATAATATAAAGGTCCTATACTAGATACATAAATATAGCAAATCTTAGTTATATAACAACATAATATTAAGATACATAGCATATATTGGAGAGAAATAAGCAAAATATACGAACAATAAAAAAAACAATGCATGATATACAATTAGACATATAAATATATACAAAACAAATATAATAAAAAATAAACATATATATATCAAACAAACAACACTTAACAATATTATGCAACTAGCATTTAATATATAAATGATATAAAATATAACAATATATAAGATAATGTAATGATAAATGAATTTCAAATATCTAATAGTATATAAAAAAATAATGTTTAATAGTAATTTATACAATTTTAAAACTATACACGATGATTAAGAAATAAATGTTCGATAAAATATAAAATAATATAATAAAGTTTATAGGAAGCATATAATAATATAATAATATTAATAACAAAAAATAATAATACATACATACATTAGAAAATATTTAATTAATAAAATATTAATAATACATATACTATATAGAATAATATAATATCATATAATATAATAAAATTTAATTACATATAATTTAAAAATAAATAATAATAGATATAAAATAATGGATAATATATAAATAAAAATAATATATATATCATTTTATACCACTAATGTTTATAAAATAAAATAATATATAAAGTATTTAAAATAAATTAAAAATAAGTAAAAGGATTAAAATTTTAAAAAAATTGAAAACACTGGGCTAATTAAAATTTTTTTTTTAAAATTTGGGCCAATTAGGAAAGCGCATAAAAATCGAGGGACTCACTGGGCAATTGGCTCTAATCCCCAAAACGACACTGTTTCTCTTGAACTGATTTTAAAAGGGCGCTAGGATTAGATTGAAATAGATATAAAATCTCAGGGCTAAATTAAAATAAAGATGAAATGAAATTAAAAAAAATTAAAAATACGTAAGTGTTAATTAGGCAATTTACCCATTTTTCAAAAACACGCAGATCCTTCCTGGGTAATCGGGTCAACTTCCAGATCCTAGTCTAAAACGATGTCGTTTTGAAGGCCACCGTTCAGGCCAAAACGACACCGTTTACATATGGCTATATAAGTAAATTTTTTAACCTAAAAATCATTTGGAAACCCAGTTTTTTTAAAAAAAAAACTCAAAGAAATCCTCTGTAGGAGGATTCAGGGTTAGCCTTGGAGCCTCGTCGGACCTCCGTTCTCAGGCACCTACACGTCCACGCGCCACCGCTAGGGCCACCACACACGACGGTCGGAGGGTTAAAAACCCTCGTACTTCGGAGCAAAGTGTAGGTAAGCTCCTTCCTTTTAATATTTCAGTAATTGATTTGCTAATAATGCTTCGTATTTCATTAAAAAAACAATAAATCACCTTAAAACTGCTTGTATCCCTTATTGTATTCGTATGTCTGCTGTTTTTATTTTCTAAAAAAAATCTGGCCCCTATGTACAGATTTGTGAAGCGGCTTTTATAGCCTTCTATGAACTGTTTACATTTAGAAAGAAATCTTTGATTTCTTTTCTCCTATCTATTTTCCTTTTCTACTCTGTTTTCTTTCTCTTTTTACAAGCAACCGAGCGAGGGAATTACGGTGGTGAGTGCTCTAGCCTCTGATTAGTGCGCCGATCACGGATCCTGGAATCACGGTGCTGATGGGGCTGCTGGAACGGCATGAGTCGAAGGGTCGAGACACTTGGGATGGCTTGAAGCTTCCAGAACTTCATTGCGGTGTTGAGTTCTCAGGAAACCCTAGGGTTTCCTTGTCTTTTTTTATAGCTTTGGGCCTTTTGGGCCCCATATAAACCTGGGTTAAAGTGTTGGGTCATTTGTGGGGTGTAAATGGGTGTAACCGGGTACACGGGTAGTGCTTCTGTATCGAACCAAAAACACTTGGGCTTTGTAATTGGACTTTTAAATGGACATTTTAAATAAATAAATACTTATTTATTTAATTCTTTTATTCTGTTTTCAGCCCGGTCAAATTTGGGCTACTACAATCTCGACCGTAGTTGAAAAGGAATTAGTTGCAGCTACAAAACTATAACTCTTAAACAAAATGATGATGATGCCTTTACCATGATTAAATTTCCTAACCAATTTTAAATTTGTATCTAATTGTAGCAAACTTTTAATACACGCATATATATAAACGCATGCATGATTACAATTGCATTACCCTCAATTCTTCCCGCTCTTTCCTAATATCTAGATATCGTGAATATGGATTTGAAATGCATATTCAGCCTAGCAATCCTTGTTTCCCAGATATCGCTTTCGTCGATGTAAAATGTGAACGTTGTGATTCAAGGAGCAACATCAATTGGTGAAACAGATGATAACTTTGTATGCGCTACATTGGATTGGCGGCCTACTGAAAAAATGCAACTACAATCAATGTCCTTGGGGAAAGGCTGGACTATTAAATTTGGTAAGAATATTTTATTGTGTGTCTATGAACAATGTCTTTTACATAAATTTTGACTTTTCTTGTACTTTATGTTTTTCGTAGGATTTGAAAAAGAAGGGTCTGATAAATGCAATAAAAGGTGAGTTCTACGTATATAATATTACATGTCTCTATCATTAATTCATCCATGGTAGTCCAAAAGAGATTGCAAATATTGCATTCGAATACTGTTAAAAGCCACCTTGTAAGAGTGGTTGTGTGAACGAGTTGGACTAAACTTGGTTCAAAGCTGGTAAGAACAATTTCAAACTAATTTTTGAAATTACTTTCAGCATTCAATCCTTTAAGAATCAAAGTTGGTGGGTCATTGCAAGATCAAGTGGTGTACGGAGTTGGAGGAGTTAAGAATTGCCCCAATTTCATGAAAAATGAAGATAGTTTATTCGGATTCTCTCAGGGCTACCTTCCCATGGAAAGATGGGACGAACTCAATAAATTTTTCAATCAAACTGGGTTGGTATTTCTATTTATTCCGAAAAATAATTAAACATTCCATTTTTTTTCTTAGTAAAGACATTGACTTTATTGATATGACATTTTGAAGAGTAAAGGTTACGTTCGGGTTGAATGCTCTTCTCGGAAGAAATCGGTCACAAATCGAAAAAGGTCTTTGGGTTGGCGATTGGCAATCGCAAAATGCAAGGGATTTCATGAAGTATACTATTTCCAAGGGATACAAAGTTGATTCTTATGAATTTGGTAACTAAATTTGTTTTCCCGAAGCTCTGCATGAGATTATTTTTCATTATACTTTTCGAATTGTATTTTAATCAATTTATTATTTCAGGAAATCAACTCTCCAGAGCTGGGATGGGTGCAAGCGTTGAGGCTGAACAATATGGAAGAGACATACTAGTACTTAAGAATCTAGTGAAAGAATTACACCGAGAACCCAAAACTCAACCAAAGGTTTTAGGTCCTAGTGGCTATTATGATGTGAAATGGTTTAATTCCTTCCTAAAAATTTTAGGACATGATTTTGTTGATGGAGTTACACACCATATCTATAATCTTGGACCTGGTATCCAAATATGTCTCAATTCTGTATTCATTGAAGAGTTTCTAGAGGTTTACTTATTACTAGTAGGGTTAGTTTCTTAATTCGATGAATGCATATGCAGGTGATGATCCAAACATGATTACCAAGATTCAAGATCCATCTTTCTTAAATCAGGTTGCCCAAACCTATAAAGGTGTTCTGAATATTGTCAACAAGTTTAAACCGCAGTTGGGAGCTTCGGTTTTGTGAATCTGGCGGAGCTCTTCACGGCGGTGCTAAAGATTTGTCCCCAACCTTTGCTGACGGATTTTGGTAATATTTTTCTCTCATTTTCTTCCACCTCTACCTTTTCTTTGTGTATAATAAAACACACGGTTGAACTTTTCTCCCTTAACAGGTATCTTGATCAATTGCGAATGGCTTCAACCTACAATCACAAGGCCTTTTGCAGGCAAACTCTAATCGGTGGAAATTATGCTTTACTTAATACTACAACATCTATTCCCAATCCAGATTACTACAGGTCCGTATCTTCACACAGATAGTGTGAGCCTTATCCTTTCTTCTTTTCCCTATAGCAACCAACATAATTCATCTTATTAATTTGTTTCGTTTCTAGTGCACTCCTATGGCACCGGCTTATGGGAAGTACTGTACTTTTCGTAACTCAAGAGTCTAACCCAAATTTTCGTGTATATGCTCACTGTACGAAGAAAAAGGTAAGCCAACTTTAATAGAGCGAACTTTTCGTTTTTCAAATTATTTATTTTTATTAAATGTTGCCAGCATCATTTTCTCTCTTGTAGCCTGGGATTTCTATCATTTTTATTAACTTGTCGAAAGATAGCTCGTTCAACGTCACCCTTTCAAATTACGAGCACCAGAGTCATAATTTGAGATCCACGGATGTTACGAAGCCTAATTTTGAATTTAGAGGTTCCAAGGATAGAGAGGAGTATCATTTGGCTGCGCTAGCTAGAAATATACAAGGTCAAATCGTGTTGCTAAATAACGTTCTAATGGTTCCAACAGAAACATTCGACATTCTGACGATGGAACCAAAGCTTGTCAATGCTTCCACGCCCATCTCTATTGCAGCTCATTCCATAGTCTATGTAACCATCAGAGACTTTCAAGCCCCTGCCTGTGCTTAAATTACATCATTACTTTATCTAAAATGTAATACCTTTAAACCCTGATTGGACTTTTAGAATGTGATAAGAGTTTCTAACTTATTTTTCCAGTTGTTACTATTGTTCTTAGTTATGTACAATTTTTTAGATTTTAGTATCCTTTGATTTTTCTACCTTTATCTCAATTCATTTCTTACTATATTTTGCATGGTCAAAAAAAAATCCACCGGGATTAAATCAGTACCAACCAAATTTTCAGTGGTGTCAGAAACAGTGATTCGAAATCACTAAATTCGACGAGTAAGTTTAGAAATTTTAATAAATAATAATTTTGGGCCAAGCGTGAACTTAAAAGAATTTTTTTAATTAGTGAATTTTGCGATTTTAAAAGAATTAATCAGGTAAATTGGGTTGAAAGCAAGGTATCGAGACCTCGGATTCATAAACCAAGCCATAAATATTTTTATAAATATTTATGGAGTGTTATTAAGTTAGTATTAAAGTTTCGTTAGAAAATTTTAACATTTGGTTAGTTAATTAATTAAAAAGGACTAAATTGAAAATAATGTGAAATTTATTAAATTGTGATTAAATAGTTTAAGTGATTAAAAAGGAGGGATTTAAAAGGCACTTGGACCCAAATTGTATGGGGTGGACGGTTGGGGAAGAAAATCAGCAAAAAGACAAGGAGAAACAAGGGCAAAATAGGAAATTTTGCAAATTAAACATATAAAACAAGACAAAATTGAAAAATCTAGAGATATCATCATTTTTATTCAGAAAAAATGCCATGGGAGGTCTGAAAGTTTCTGGTTTTTCATACTTTGACATATGTAAGTTCAAGTCTTGCCCTTTTCTTTGAGATTTTTATGTTTTTGTGACTTTTACAATTAGGTCCAAGTGTTTAATTCATTAGTTTTTGATTTTATGGATAAAATTGAAAGCTACCATTGATAAATGTTGGCTGTTTATGATGAAATAAAATGAATTTGGAGCTTTGATTTTGTTGTTTGATGCTTTTATCAAGTAATTTCAATAGAAATTGATTTTAGGACCTAACTGTGAAAAAGTTGTGAATTAAGGTTTAGTATGAAAATTCTAATTTTCAAAGGTTGTGTAATAGTTTAGAATGATGGAATAAAATATTAATTGAGAAAAATTAGCTTAATAGATAGGCTAATTGAGTAAGGACTGAATTGTATGACTTGTGAAATTTAGAGGAAAAATGGTAATAAACATCTTGAACTAAAACAATTTTAGACAGCAGTAGTAGGTTAACTTTGAAAAATCACCATAAATTTTAAAAATTGAATTAGAGGATGAAAAAAATCTAATTAAAGCTTATTTAGTCTAGTTTCTCATAGAAGAAACAGTGTAAGCAATTAAATTGTAAATTATGAGATATAATGAATTTTGTGAGACAAGGTCAGAATGAATTCGTGTTCCCCTATTTTGACTTTGGAAAATAAAAAAAAATTGGAGAAAATTTATATGAGGCTCAAATTTATATGCTTTGAATCCTTAATGAGTCTATTTTCAATAGAAATCAATGGGAACATTATCTGAGTTTTGTTCTGTGATATAATTAATTTTTAGTGAAGAGAGGCAGAACTGTCGGATAGTGAAAATGGAGAAACTTAAATGAATAAAATATACTAATTGGCTAAACCAAAAATTCTGAAAATGTTATGGTGGAATGATATGTGAGTATAGTTTCAGGGAAATTTTACGGATCTTAATTTGGAGTTCTGTAGCTCGAATTATAAATAATTGAGTGACTATGACTCGTGTGAACAGCTTGATGTGAGCATTAATAAGTAAATTGTGAAATAGTACTTACAAGAATGTTATATACATTAAGGATGTGGAATGGAGAGGAGGAGGAGGAAAATAAATTATATATATTTATAAGAAAACAGTATGAGAATGATACATATCATGACATGTATATATATAACTAGTTTCAATATGATGCTTGTTGGGTATAAGTTGGATTGAAATGTCTCAGGCAAGTATTTTATTCTGCACATCTGAAATGTGGTATTTTATGAAGATATGATCTAGCTTTAAATATGAATGCTTGATGATTAAGCTGAAAATATTTGGTAAGATGATAATCATGGTATAAAAGTATAAGTGGTACCATAATAGACAAGGTAAAATGAGTATGAGAGATACATGTATGATGACATACAAATACTATGTTTGTAGTTTAATTGAGAATGTTTAATCATTAAATGAATACCATGTTATATGTTTTTGATTTTGTATGAGTGTGTAAGAGATTAAGGTTGACCAAGGCTTGGAAAATAGCTTAGGTATTGACCACACAGGCAGAGACATGGCCGTGTGTCTTAGCTGTGTATGGATCACGACTTTAGGACACGGGCGTGCGATGTGGCCGTGTGCCCCTAAATTGATGATGATGTCATAAACAGAAAGCTCCATGGACAAGGCACACGGGCGTGTCCCAAGCCACACGGGTATGTGGAATCCACACGGCCTAATCACACGAGCATGTGGGTACTATTCACAAGTAAAATTTTTAAAAAAATTAAGCAAAAAATTTTATGAGAAATCAGTTAAGTTCTGACTTGATTTTAATGTTCATGTTGGGCTTCGAGGGCCCAAATAAAGGTCGTTATATATATATGATCTCAGAAAGTGAATAGTAATGTTTCGATTAATCTGTAAATGTTTTGTATGTATTGGTAACACCCTGTAACCCTATTTCAGCGACGGATACGGGTTAGGGGTGTTACAAAATCACTCACTGTCGCTTTTATATTAGATCCGGCATGTTTCCAATGTTTTTTTTTTTTCATCTACTTTATTTCCCTACATCTTCGGTCACAAGTTGCCTAGTGCAATTTCAAATTTAAAGATAGTGTCCTACATGTTTTAATGATAAAGATGAACACAATAAAATGTAATACAATTAATCGAAACTCATTTAGTTACCTTAGAAATACCCTTTTTTTCCAAATATTACAATGTGAAAAATAAAATATAATAAAATAAATATAAAATAGATGGAGTTTAATAAGGTTTAAAAACCTTATTCTAAAATAAAATAAAAGAAGTCTAGTTCTATATGGATTTTACTTTTATTTTATTTTCCATCGTATTTTATTTAAATAAGAATTTGGGTCACTTAATTCTAACAATCTCCACCTTGACACAAATTCTCAATGAACAAGTTCTTCATCGCGAACTTTCAATAAACAAGTTCTCCACCTCTTCCATAAAACCCCTTAAGGGTTTAACTTCAACAATGAACACCAACCAAGTCTAAGCAATGCTCAAACTTGGTTATAGGAAGTGACTTAGTCATCATATCTGCAGAATTTTCATGAGTCCTAATTTTGCTCACAACAATATCACCACGAGCAATAATATCACGAACAAAATGATACCAAATATCAATGTGTTTTCTTCTCTCATGAAACATTTGATCTTTTGTAAGAAAGATGTCACTCTGACTGTCACAAAATACTGTGCTGATTTGAAGGTCTTCATTGAGTTCACTAAATAGTCCCTTCAACTAAATAGCTTCTTTACAAGCCTCAGTAATCGCCCTGTACTCAGCTTCAGTGGTAGACAAAGGGACTGTAGTTTGCAAAGTGGCTTTCCAACTAATTGCACAACCTCTGATTGTAAAGACGTAACCTGTGAGAGATCTTCTTCTATCAAGGTCTCCAGCAAAATCAGCATCAACATACCCTATAACTCCATCTTTAGTTCTTCCAAACTGTAAGCAAACGTTAGTAGTGCCTTGTAAGTATCTTAAAATCCACTGAACTGCTTTCTATTGTTCTTTACTGGGATTTGCCATATATCTGCTAACTGCACTGACTGCATATGATAAATTTGGACGTGAACAAACCATAGCATACATGAGAGATCCCACTGCACTAGAGTATGGAACATGTGACATGTACTCAATCTCATCATCTGATTGAGGAGACAAGGACGATGAAAGTTTGAAATGGGCTGCTAAAGGAGTACTAACAGGCTTAGCACTCTGCATATTGAACCTGCAAAGAACTTTCTCAATGTACCCCTTCTGACTTAGGTACAATTTTCTTACTTTTCTATCTCTGAGAATCTCCGTACCAAGTATCCTCTTTGCTGGTCCTAAATCTTTCATCTCAAATTCTTCACTTAGTTGGGCTTTAACCTTTCTTATCTCTCTTTTATCTTTTGTTGCTATCAACATGTCATCAACATAAAGAAGTAGATACACAAAAGAACCATCACTGTTTTTCTTAAAGTAAACACAACTGTCTAAACTACTTCTTTTGAAATCATGAGAAGTCATAAAGGAATCAAACCTCTTGTACCACTCTCTTGGTGATTGTTTCAAACTGTAAAGGGACTTTCTCAGCAAGCAAACATAGTCCTCTTTTTTTGAGACTATAAAACCCTCTGGTTGTTGCATGTAAATATCTTCCTCAAGTTCTCCATGCAGAAATACAGTTTTTACATCTAACTGCTCAAGCTCCAAATCATGCATGGCCACAATACCAAGCAAAGCTCGAATCGAACTATGCTTAACAACTGGAGAGAACGCATCTGTGAAGTCCACTCCTGGAATTTGACTGTAACCCTTTGCAACAAGCCTTACTTTATTTCTAGGTTCTTCAACTCCTAGAGTCCCTTCTTTCTTTTTAAACACCCATTTACAACGAACAACCTTTTTACCTTTAGAAAGTTTCACAAGGTCCCATGTTCTGTTTTTATGGAGTGATTCCATCTTTTCTTGCATAGCAAACATCCACTTTTCTGAGTCTTCACAGCTAACCGCCTCAGAATAATTAGATGGCTCTTGATTCGCATCTATATCTTCAGCCACATTTAAAGCATAAGCAACTAGATCAACCTCGGCATACTTCTTTGGAGGTTTAATTTCTCTTCTAGTTCTATTTTTGGTGATAGAGTATTGTGGTGAAGAAGCAACTCTATTCTCAATTCTTGTTCTGGCTTGAGGAGTTGACTCTGTATTAATTTGATGCTCCACCTGCTTTTGATTTTCTTTATTGGAAGAGTCTTTAAGAGATAAGTTAGGCAGCATAGCAGTTTCATCAAAAACAACATCTCTGCTAATCACAACTTTTCTATTTTTAGGACACCATAACTTATACCCTTTTACACCAGCTTTATAACCAAGAAAAATGCATTTAATAGATCTCGGTTCCAATTTTCCATTATCAATATGAGCATACGCAGGACACCCAAAAAATCTTTAAATCAGAACAATTAGCAGGATTACCAGACCATACCTCTTGTGGAGTTTTTTTCTCAATGGCAACGGATGGAGATCGGTTGATCAAAAAACATGTAGTAGAGGATGCTTCTGCCCAAAATCCCTTCGGTAAGTTGGCATTTGACAACATACATCGAACCTTCTCCATGATCGTTCTGTTCATTCGTTCTGCAACGCCGTTTTGCTGTGGAGTATGACGAACTATCAAGTGTCTCATGATCCCTTCTGACTTGCACAATCTATTAAACTCATCAGAACAAAACTCTAAGCCATTGTCTGTGCAGAGGTATTTTATCTATTTTCCCTTCTGTTTTTGAATCATAATTTTCCAAGACTTAAATGCGGAAAACATATCGCTTTTCTGCTTCAGGAAAAAAGGCCCAAACTTTTCTGGAAAAATCATCAATAAAGGTTAGCATATAATTAGCTCCACCTCTCGAAGGCACTCTGGATGGCCCCCACAGATCAGAATGAATATACTCCAATGTTCCCTTCGTGTTATGGATTCCTCTAGTGTATCGAATTCTCTTTTGCTTCCCAAAAACACAGTGATCACAGAAATTCAGTTTGCAAATTCCTTGCCCATTAAGAAGTCCTCTTTTGCTTAATTCTGCCATGCCATTCTCACTCATATGCCCTAGGCGCATATGCCAAAGTTTAGTAATATCATCATCTGACAAGGAAGAAGAAGCGATAGCTGCATCACCAGTAACAGTAGAACCCTGTAAAACATATAACTTGGCAATCTTTCTCTGCCCTTTCATCACAACAAGGGACCTTTTGGAAATCTTTAAAACCCCACTTTTAGATGTGTATTTGTACCCTTTTGAATCAAGAGTACTCAATAAAATTAAATTTCTTTTCAATTCTGGAACATGCCGCACGTCACTAAGTGTTCTGACAACTCCATCAAACATCTTAACTTTAATTGTTCCAACACCTACGATTTTACATGAAGCATTATTTCCTATCAAAACAACACCTTCAGCTACTGTTTCGTAAGTTGTAAACCAATCCCGATTGGGACTCATGTGGAAGGTGCAGCCTAAATCAAGTATCCACTCCTCGCTTACTTTAGAATCATTGACAGAAGCAACTAGAAGTTCACCATCGTTGTAGTCTTCTACAACATCAACTTCATTGGAATTTTCTGGTTGTTTTCCCTTTTGATTCGTAGCCTCCATTTTAATCTTATTTTGTAGCTTATAGCACTCAGATTTAATGTGCCCTTTCTTCTTGCAGAAGTTACAAGTTTTACCTCTGTTTGAAGACTTCGATCTACCCTTAGATTTACCACGAGGATTCCGTTCCTGTGTCCTACCACGATCATCATTAGCATTCCGATCTTGTCTCCCACGAACAATGAGACCCTCTCCCTGAGAGTCGGGTTTAACCACAAGATGCTTCATCTTATCATACGAGGTTAAAGAATCATAAACCTCATCAACTGTGAGAGACTCGCGGCTATATAAAATCGTGTCTCTAAAGGTTGAATAAGACGGGGGCAACGAAAAAAGTAGAATCTACCCTAGATCTTCCTTATCATACTGACCTCCACGGCCTCCAAGTTTGAGAAAATTTCTTTAAACACTGTTAAGTGTTCGTGTACAAACGCGCCTTCCTCCAAACGATGAGCATAAAGACGCTGCTTCATATGCAACTTGCTTGTTAGAGTTTTCGACATACATATTTGTTTTAGCCTTTTCCATAATGCAACGACAGTTTTCTCTTTCATCACATCCTGCAAAATTTCGTTGGACAAATGCAGATGTAATTGTGTTAATGCCTTTCGATCCTTACGCTTCTTCTCTTCATCTGTTAATGTCGAAGGCATCTTATCTATCCCTAGTAGGGCATCCTCCAGATCCATCTGTGCAAGAACTGCTTGCATCTTAATTTGCCACAACACAAATCTGGTGTTGCGATCCAACAGTGAAATTTCATACTTCAAAGACGCCATTACCGTGATTGAGATGAATAACCCGAAAGCTCTGATACCAATTTGTGAAAAATAAAATATAATAAAATATAATAAAATAAATAAAATAAAGAACACACAAGTTTTACGTGGAAACCCTTTCGGGAAAAAACCAAGGGCAGAGGAGAAGAAAATTCACTATGTCGAAAACTTTGAATCGAATACAAGAGGAATAGACTATGTCTATTTATAGGCTTGCAAAGCCATATTCTAGTAGGATTGAAACACCTTATCCTAATCAATATAAAATAGATAGAGTCTAATAAGGTTTAAAAACCTTATTCTAAAATAAAATAAAAGAAGTTTAGTTCTATATAGATTTTACTTTTATTTTATTTTCCATCGTATTTTATTTAAATAAGAATTTGAGTCACTTAATTCTAACATACAACATAACAAAAAATAAGAATTAAATGAACGCTATTGGAAGAAAATAATATTCCTTTTCAATGTTTGGTGAAAAGAAACTTTATTAAGGATAACGAACGCCCTCTTTTGTCTGGGGCCATTGTGGAACTGGTATAGGCCTCTCCTCATTGAAGATTGAAATTTATCTACTTCAACCTCCTCATTCTGATTTTGTGGAATTTGAGTACTCTTTCCACTCGTGCCTTGGATGCCTAATTTGAGTAGCCAATTCGTTCATAACTTTCCCACGGCTTGTTTTGTTCTTTTATTCTTGTTTTCTGTATATGATACTTCCTCTTTTACTTCTTTTAATTAATTGGGGAAAATAACACAGGAGGTCCTTGTACAAAAGAGTTAAGACCTATTCAGTCCATGTACTATAAGAAAGTGTGCAAAAAAGGACAATTAATGACAAAATTGACTATTTACGTCAATAAAATGTTAGGACACGAGCAATTCATTCCATCTCAAATTAAAATAGAGTAATCTAGTCCCCATATTATTCAAATGTGTGGAAAAAGGGATAACTAAATAGGGGGTTAACTCCTCTCGTTTGTAAAAAAAATTAAATGGTTCAGAGAAAAACAAGATAGGTGCAAATGTGAAAGAAATACATGTGAAAAAAATACATCTACACAATATAATCATCAGTTGGTGGAGTTTCATAAATTAAAAAAACATAAATAATTCAAACAACTTTATATCAAATAATAAATTTTATAAACATTCAAACATATGTAATTAATAGTTTTTAGTAATTTTGCAATGTCAGTAACCTTGAATTTCGATGGAAAATATACTTTGCAAATTTTAAATAAAGAATTTTGTACTACTTCGCCAACTGAGCCAAGTGTCAAATCCACTAGGTAGGTGGCTTAGCTATTGGGGTTTTATTGTATACAAGGTGAAATATGGGCACTTGGGCGGCATTTGTTCTTCCCTAATTGGTTTCGAATTTTCAATATAACAAAAGGACAGAAAATTTTAGGAAAATAAAATAAAAAATCCCTATAGGGTTTGGATTTTAGGTTATAACGGTTTGATTTTTTTTATGCGTTTCATTACACTGAAACCAAAAGCAAGTCTTGCTTAGTCTTTGTAGTTCATGTCATCGTCGTTAAGATGTGCTTTGTAAAGGCCGGCAGTAAAATTCTCAAAACCAACAATTCCTTCTCTTATAAAAACCCAGTGGTCTATCTTTTCTATAAAACAATGGAAAAAAAAACTTTCTACTTAAATCCATATACTATAAAATTGATTTAAAATATATATTACTTTCAATTATCGAGTAAATTACAATAACTCTGAAGTTCTTTTATGTACGCAAATATTTTAAGATACGATAGAGTTTATGAAAATTCATCAAAGAGGTTTAGGGTTTTGGAGCGAAAGTAGATAGGTCCTTTCCAGAAAATTTTCGAAGAAACAAATGTGGGAAACTTTTTCTAATATGCTACTACTGTCGACACAGAATTTCTAACATTTCAAGTTTAATGATAGGTTTAATTATTGCAATAATATAATCTCCGCATACTTCCTTAACATGCAATATTTACTTGTTAAAATATTATTCAAAATACAATTTTCCTTGTGACAAAACCCACATTCCTATTCCATTGACAATACGGACAACAAGATATAAAAGCTAAAGAAACAATACAAGCCTTTAATTTGGAATTTAAATGGTAGACGGCCCAAAAGTGGTTTTTAAATGAAATTTCCATGCCAACTAACGAGTTGAAATTATTATCTTGACCGTAGTTGAAAAGGAATTAGTTGTAGCTGCAAAACTGTAACTTTTAAACAAAATGATGATGATGCCTTTACCATGATTAAATTTCCTAACCAATTTTAAATTCGTATCTAATTGTAGCAAACTTTTAATACACGCATATATATAAACGCATGCATGATTACAATTGCATTACCCTCAATTCTTCCCGCTCTTTCCTAATATCTAGATATCGTGAATATGGATTTGAAATGCATATTCAGCCTAGCAATCCTTGTTTCCCAGATATCGCTTTCGTCGATGTAAAATGTGAACGTTGTGATTCAAGGAGCAACATCAATTGGTGAAACAGATGATAACTTTGTATGCGCTACATTGGATTGGCGGCCTACTGAAAAAATGCAACTACAATCAATGTCCTTGGGGAAAGGCTGGACTATTAAATTTGGTAAGAATATTTTATTGTGTGTCTATGAACAATGTCTTTTACATAAATTTTGACTTTTCTTGTACTTTATGTTTTTCGTAAGATTTGAAAAAGAAGGGTCTGATAAATGTAATAAAAGGTGAGTTCTACGTATATAATATTACATGTCTCTATCATTAATTCATCCATGGTAGTCCAAAAGAGATTGCAAATACTGCATTCGAATACTGTTAAAAGCCACCTTGTAAGAGTGGTTGTGTGAACGAGTTGGACTAAACTTGGTTCAAAGCTGGTAAGAACAATTTCAAACTAATTTTTGAAATTACTTTCAGCATTCAATCCTTTAAGAATCAAAGTTGGTGGGTCATTGCAAGATCAAGTGGTGTACAGAGTTGGAGGAGTTAAGAATTGCCCCAATTTCATGAAAAATGAAGATAGTTTATTCGGATTCTCTCAGGGCTACCTTCCCATGGAAAGATGGGACGAACTCAATAAATTTTTCAATCAAACTGGGTTGGTATTTCTATTTATTCCGAAAAATAATTAAACATTCCATTTTTTTCTTAGGAAAGACATTGACTTTATTGATATGACATTTTGAAGAGTAAAGGTTACGTTCGGGTTGAATGCTCTTCTCGGAAGAAATCGGTCACAAATCGAAAAAGGTCTTTGGGTTGGCGATTGGCAATCGCAAAATGCAAGGGATTTCATGAAGTATACTATTTCCAAGGGATACAAAGTTTATTCTTATGAATTTGGTAACTAAATTTGTTTTCCCGAAGCTCTGCATGAGATTATTTTTCATTATACTTTTCGAATTGTATTTTAATCAATTTATTATTTCAGGAAATCAACTCTCCAGAGCTGGGATAGGTGCACTCGTTGAGGCTGAACATTATGGAAAAGACATAGTAGTACTTAAGAATCTAGTGAAAGAATTACACGCAGATCCCAAAACTCAACCAAAGGTTTTAGGTCCTAGTGGCTATTATGATGAGAAATGGTTTAATTCCTTCCTAGAAGTTTTAGGACATGATGTTGTTGATGGAGTTACAAACCATATCTATAATCTTGGACCTGGTATCCAAATATGTCTCAATTCAGTGTTCATTGAAGAGCTTTTAGAAGCTTACTTATTACTAGTAGGGTCAGTTTCTTAATTCGATAGATGCATATGCAGGTGATGATCCAAACATGATTACCAAGATTCAAGATCCATCTTACTTAAATCAGGATGCCCAATCCTATAAAGGTGTTTTGAAATTGTAACGCCCCAATTTTTGTGAATTCTGTGAATGTTGGCATAGGTTTAATTATGTTAGTGGGCCTCTAGAAGGCCCAAGTATAAGATAGAACCCGGTAATTTTAGTTAATTTTTGTTCCATAGGAAAAAGGGAGTGAAATTATGAAGTAGGACCTATGTGAAAATGTTTGAAAATGCTATAGTCTAATTTGTAGTGGCCAAATAAATAGTAGTGCAAAATAGGAGGATTTGCATGTCAAATTCCCCACTTTTAATGTAGTGGCCGGCCAAGGTGATGGATAGTTGATAATGTATGCATTTTAGCTTTTTAATAGTTAATGGATGATGGGCATTAGCATTTTAATAGTTAATGGATGATGGGCATGGTAAGAATTATGGGCATATTTTTATTGGAATTATGGCATGAGTATGGCACAAATATTAGTATATCATTTATGTGTCATAAAATGTTGAGTGATAAGAATAACAAAAGGAAGTAAAGGTTTTTGTTCATTCTTTGTTCTTCATAGCCGAATTTGAGAGAGAGCAAATAGGGGAGGAAACCCTTGAATATTCGGTCACTAGGAAGGGGAAAAATTGAAGGTAAGTTCTTGGTACTTTACTTCTATCTTGATATTCATGAGTTCTTCTTGATTCTACCCTAACTCATGAAGCATATTTTGGTTTTTGGTTGTTGTTTCATGTTCTTTTGATGAAAAATGGAATATAGGTGAAGTTGAGCCAAACAAATGAGCATGCATGTGCCTTAGATGCTAAGGGGAAAAATCGGCTAACATGTTGTGCTCTAAAATGATGAAATGGAGATTATACTTAAGTAAAATCATAGATATGTGATGCTTGATTGGTGATATACATGTTTAAATAACAAGCATGCAAGTTAGGTGTGAAAGAGTGAATTTGGTAATAAATCTACTTGGGACAGCAGCAGTAACGTGACTTTGGAAAATCACCATAAATTGTGGGAGATGAGTTAGAAGCTGCATAAATTATTTAATTAAAGCTTAATGAGTCTAGATTCAAATGGAGTAAACAAGAACATATTTTGAATTCTGTACAATGAAAAATTTGACTCGTAATGAAGAGTGGTCAGATTAGTCAAACAGTGAAACATGGGAAACTTTAAGAAAAATCTGGTATTGATTGGACATACCAAAAATTATGAAAATTTTATGGATAGAAGATATATGAGTCTATTTTCAGGGAAAATTAACGGCACTTGATTTGGAGTTTCGTAGCTCCAGTTATAAATGATTTAGTAAATGTTGCTCAGGAAGACAACTTGCAGTGAAATTATGATTATGTGGTAAACATTGACAAAAATTTGTTAACGAGTTGCTTATTG
Organism: Gossypium hirsutum; assembly: GCF_007990345.1. NCBI lineage: Eukaryota > Viridiplantae > Streptophyta > Magnoliopsida > Malvales > Malvaceae > Gossypium > Gossypium hirsutum. Next base: position 3,871,149 of record NC_053432.1, on the reverse strand, counting down.
ATTTCTTATAAGCTTACTATGATCTGTAGGTGTGGTTGGCTGAATATTGTAAGGGGTTAATACATAGTTTGTATTTGAATAGTTAGATTAACGTGTTAGTAATCCAATTGTAGGCGATTCGTGTGTGGATCTTGTCAGCATATCATCGCAAATAGGTGTGTAACTAACACCCTCTTTCTTAGTCTAGATCGGCAAAAGTCGAAAAGCCGAAATGCCGAAAATCAGTATTTTGTAGATTTGAGAGTGTGCGAATGCTCGTGAGGTAAATCGATTAATGTTTTTGGTAAACTGCAATGTTTGGACTGCAAAGTGCATGATTTCTGTGCCCTCGATATTTTTGGGCTTAATGGGCCAAAATTGGAATGATGGGCCAACGGGCCCAATTCGGTAAGAACCATCGGTAGTGATTCTGTTAGTACGTGAAAGGTAGGAATATGCATGAAAAACCCTAAAATAGATAAATTACTGAAATACCTTTAAAAGTGGAAAATTTATAGTTTTACCCCTAGGAGATAATTACCGAAATACCCCTAGGGTTAAATTGACCTAAATGCATGTTTGACTGTTGTTATTTACTGCATGCCATGTTGTTATTATCTGATGCATGGGACTGGGATATTGACGGAGGAAGTACTGAAAGTGGCTTGTCCACGTACTGGAGGCTTTGCCTCAATTTACTATTAACTGAGCAGTAAGGCTGCAACTGTGGAGTGTTGGGCTGGGTGGGTTGAGCTATTCCCCACATGGAGTGTATGGCTGGTACGGGTGGAGTGTAGTGGTTGGTGGGTTGAGTAGTCTCCCCAAATGGGCTTGCATATGTTTACTGATGTTGCATGTATTTTCAAATGGGCCTATGGGCCATACTGTTATTTGAATAAGAGGCTAAGGCCCAATTTATTGTAATCTGAAAAGGCTCTGCCCAGTACCCTGTTACCTGAATGGGCTTAGGCCCAATGGGCTTGAGCTGACTTGGGCTTTGAATGGGTTTTCCTTACACACTGAGTTTCCCCAAACTCACCCCTTCTTTAACCTTGCAGGTGAGCCTTGATGTGGGTGACTTGGAGCCGGAGGGGATTCAGAGTGGCCATGGTGAATACTTTTGGGTTTGAAAAAGAGACTGGTTTTCTTAAGTTATTTTTAATTACTATTTAATTTTTGGGTTGTAATAAGGTCATTTTAACTTTATTTTCTTCTTTGATTTTTCTGGGATTATATTATTAAAAACAAATTTAAATTGATGGATTCTAATTCAAATGGGCTACACTTAGGGCGTGATTTCAAAATGATACTTGTTTTTTTTTAAAATAACACGACGTCACGAATATTCGATTTACCAAAGATAATCACTCAAAGAAATTTCAACTTGTTATAACCAAGTGTGGCAATGGATGTGGGCATGTCTAGGATTGGATCCAATCGGAGAGCTTGGTACTTAAGCAGCCTTCATAGCTCACCTCCTCGGTTATGGATACCTACCTGGTGCCCAGCTTCCATTCACTTGGTTAGTTTGACAAAAGTCGGCTTTTTAAAACACTAAAAAGGGAACACGGGTTTTTAATAATATAATCCCAGAAATTGGGTTTGGGGTGCTATAGAAATTGTCAACAAGTTTAAACCGTAGTCGGGAGCTTGGGTTTCTGGATCTGGCGGAGCTCTTCACGGCGGTGCTAAAGATTTGTCCCCAACCTTGCTGATGGATTTTGGTAATATTTTTCTCTCCTCTTCTTCTACCTCTACATTTTCTTTGTGTATAATAAAACACGCGGTTGAACTTTTCTCCCTTAACAGATATCTTGATCAATTGGGAATGGCTTCAACCTACAATCACAAGGTCTTCTGCAGGCACACTCTAATCGGTGGAAATTATGCTTTACTTGATACTACAACATCTATTCCCAATCCAGATTACTACGGGTCCGTATCTTCACACAGATAGTGTGAGCCTTATCCTTGCTTTTTTTCCCTATAGCAACCAACATAATTCATCTTATTAATTTTTTTCGTTTCTAGTGCACTTCTATGGCACCGGCTTATGGGAAGTACTGTACTTGCCGTAACTTAAGAGTCTAACCCAAATTTGCATCTATATGCTCACTATGCGAAGAAAAAGGTAAGCCAACTTTAATAGAGCGAACTTTTCGTTTTTCAAATTATTTATTTTTATTAAATGTTATCAGCATCATTTTCTGTCTTGTAGCCTGGGATTTCTAACATTTTTATTAACTTGTCAAAAGATAGCTCGTTCAACGTCACCCTTTCAAATTACGAGCACCAGAGTTGTAATTTGAGTTCCACGGATGTTGCGAAGCCTAATTTTGAATTTAAAGGTTCCAAGGATAGAGAGGAGTATCATTTGGCTGCGCTAGCTGGAAATATACAAGGTCAAATCGTGTTGCTAAATGACGTTCCAATAGTTCCAACAGAAACATTCGACATTCCGGCGATGGAACCAAAGCTTGTCAATGCTTCCACGCCCATCTCTATTGCAGCTCATTCCATAGTCTATGTAACCATCAGAGACTTTCAAGCCCCTGCCTGTGCTTAAATTACATCACTACTTTATCTAAACTGTAATACCTTTAAACCATGCTTGAACTTTTAGAATGTGCCAAGAGTTTCTAACTTATTTTTCCAGTTGTTACTATTGTTCTTAGTTATGTACGAATTTTTAGATTTTAGCATCCCTCGATTTTTCTACCTTTATCTGAATTCATTTCTTACTATATTTCTCATGGAAAAAAAAATCCACCAGGAATAAATCACTCACTGTCGCTTTTATATTAGATTCGGCATGTTCCAGTGTTTGGTTTTTCCATCTACTTCATTTCCCTACATCTTCAGACACAAGTTGCCTAGTGCAATTTCAAATTTAAAGACAGTGTCCTACATGTTTTAATGATAAAGATGAACACAATAAAATGTAATACAATTAATCGAAACTCATTTAGTTAGCTTAGAAATACCTTTTTTTTCCAAATATTACAACATAACAAAAAATAAGAATTAAATGAACGCTATTGGAAGAAAATAATATTCCTTTTCAATGTTTGGCGAAAAGAAACATTACTAAGGATAACAAACGCCCTCTTTTGTCTGGGGCCGCTATGGAACTGGTATAGGCCTCTCCTCATTGAAGATTGAAATTGTTCTACTTCAACCTCCCCATTCTGATTTTGTGGGATTTGAGTACTCTTTCCACTCGTGCCTTGGATGCCTAATTTGAGTAGCCAATTCGTTCATAACTTTCCCACGGCTTGTTTTGTTCTTTTATTCTTGTTTTTTTTATGATACTTCCTCTTTTACTTCTTTTAATTATTTGGGGAAAATAACACAGGAGGTCCTTGTACAAAAGAGTCAATACCTATTTAGTCCATGTACTGTAAGAGAGTGTGCAAAAAAGGACATTTAATGAGGAAATTGACTATTTATGTCAACAAAATGTTAGGACACGAGCAATTCAGTCCATTTCAAATTAAAATAGGGTAATCTAGTCCCCATATTATTCAAATGTGTGGAAACATGGATAATTGAATAGGGGGTTAACTCCTCTCGTTTGTAAAAAAAAATTTAAATGGTTCAGAGAAAAACAAGATAGGTGCAAATGTGAAAAAAATACATCTACACAATATAATCATCAGTTGGGGGAGTTTCATAAATTAAAAAAACATAAATGATTCAAACAACTTTATATCAAATAATAAAGTTTATAAACATTCAAACATATGTAATTAATAGCTTTTAGTAATTTTGCAATGTCAGAAACCCTGAATTTCGATGGAAAATATACTTTGCAAATTTTAAATAAAGAATTTTGTACTACTTCGCCAACTGAGCCAAGTGTCAAATCCACTAGGTAGGTGGCTTAGTTATTGGGGTTTTATTGTATACAAGGTGAAATATGGGCACTTGGGCGGCATTTGTTCTTCCCTAATTGGTTTTGAATTTTCAATATAAAAAAAGGATAGAAAATTTTAGGAAAATAAAATAAACAATCCCTATAGGGTTTGGATTTCAGGTTATAACGGTTTGATTTTTTTATGCGTTTCATTACACTGAAAACAAAAGCAAGTTTTGCTTTGTCTTGGTAGTTCATGTCATCATCTTTAAGATGTGCTTTGTAAAGGCCTAGAGTAAAATTCTCAAAACCAACAATTCCTTCTCTTATAAAAACCTAGTGGTCTATCTTTTCTATAAAGCAAAGGGAAAAAAAGCTTTTTATTGAAATCTATATACGATAGAATTAATTTAAAATATATATTACTTTCAATTATCGAGTAAATTAAAATAACTCTGAAAGTTCTTTTATGTACGCAAATATTTTAAGATACGATAGAGTTTATGAAAATTCATGAAAGAGGTTTAGGATTTTGGAGCGAAAGTAGATAGGTCCTCTCCGAAAAATTTTCGAAGAAAAAAATGTGGGAAACTTTTTCTAATATGCTACTACTGTCGACACAGAATTTCTAACATTTCAAGTTTAATGATAGGTTTAATTATTGCAATAATATAATCTCCGGATACTTCCTTAACATGCAATATTTACTTGTTAAAATATTATTCAAAATACAATTTTCCTTGTGACAAAACCCACATTCCTATTCCATTGACAATACGGACAACAAGACAAAAAAGCTAAAGAAACAATACAAGCCTTTAATTTGGAATTTAAATGGTAGACGGCCCAAAAGTGGTTTTAAAATGAAATTTCCATGCCAACTAACGAGTTGGAATTATTATCTCGACCGTAGTTGACAAGGAATTAGTTGCAGCTGCAAAACTGCAACTTTTAAACAAAATGATGATGATGCCTTTACCACGATTAAATTTCCTAACCAATTTTAAATTTGTATCTAATTGTAACAAACTTTTAATGCACGCATATATATAAACGCATGCATTATTACAATTGCATTACCCTCAATTCTTCCCACTCTTTCCCAATATCTAGATATCGTGAATATGGATTTGAAATGCATATTCAGCCTAGCAATCCTTGTTTCCCAGATATCGCTTTCGTCGACACAAAATGTGAACGTTGTGATTCAAGGAGCAACATCAATTGGTGAAATAGAGGATAACTTTGCATGCGCTACATTGGATTGGTGGCCTTTTACATAAATTTTGACTTTTCTTGTACTTTATGTTTTTCGTAGGATTTGAAAAAGAAGGGTCTAATAAATGTAATAAAAGGTGAGTTCTACGTATATAATATTACATGTCTCTATCATTAATTCATCCATGGTAGTCCAAAAGAGATTGCAAATATTGCGATTCGAATACTGTTAAAAAGCCACCTCGTAAGAGTGGTTGTGTGATACTTTAAGAATTTTTGAAATTACTTTCAGCATTCAATCCTTTAAGAATCAAAGTTGGTGGGTCGTTGCAAGATCAAGTGGTGTACAGAGTAGGAGAAGTTAAGAATTGCCCCAATTTCATGAAAAATAAAGATAGTTTATTCGGATTGTCTGAGGGCTCCCTTCCCATGGAAAGATGGGACGAACTCAATAAATTTTTCAATCAAACTAGGTTAGTATTTCTATTTATTCTGAAAAATAATTAAACATTCCATTTTTTTTCTTAGTAAAGACATTGACTTTATTAATATGACATTTTGAAGAGTAAAGGTTACGTTCGGGTTGAATGCTCTTCTCGAAAGAAATCGGTCACAAATTGAAAAGGGTCTTTGGGTTGGCGATTGGCCATCACAAAATGCAAGGGATTTCATGAAGTATACTATTTCTAGGGGATACAAAGTTGATTCTTATGAATTTGGTAACTAAATTTGTTTTCCCGAAGCTCTGCATGAGATTATTTTTCATTATACTTTTCGAATTGTATTTTAATCAATTTATTATTTCAGGAAATCAACTCTCTGGAGCTGGGATGGGTGCAAGCGTTGAGGTTGAACAATATGGAAAAGACATAGTAGTACTTAAGAATCTAGTGAAAGAATTACATCCAGATCCCAAAACTCAACCAAAGGTTTTAGGTCCTAGTGGCTATTATGATGAGAAATGGTTTAATTCCTTCTTAGAAGTTTCAGGACATGATGTTGTTGATGGAGTTATACACCATATCTATAATCTTGGACCTGGTATCCAAATATGTCTCAATTCAGTGTTCATTAAAGAACTTTTAGAGGCTTACTTATTACTAGTAGGGTCAGTTTCTTAATTCGAGGGATGCATATGTAGGTGATGATCCAAACATGATTACCAAGATTCAAGATCCATCTTACTTAAATCAGGTTGCCCAAACCTATAAAGGTGTTTTGAATATTGTCAACAAGTTTAAACCGCAGTCGGGAGCTTGGGTTTCTGAATTTAGCGGAGCTCTTCACGGCGGTGCTAAAGATTTGTCCCCATCCTTTGCTGATGGATTTTGGTAATATTTTTCTCTCCTTTTCTTCTACCTAGACCTTTTCTTTGTGTATAATAAAACACGTGGTTGAACTTTTCTCCCTTAATAGGTATCTTGATCAATTGGGAATGGCTTCAACCTACAATCACAAGGTCTTCTGCAGGTAAATTCTAATTGGTGGAAATTATGCTTTACTTAATACTACAACATCTATTCCCAATCCAAATTACTACGGGTCCGTATCTTCACACGGATAGTGTGAGCTTATCCTTGCTTTTTTTCCCTATAGCAACCAACATAATTCATCTTATTAATTTGTTTCGTTTCTAGTGCACTTCTATGGCACCGGCTTATAGGAAGTACTATACTTGCCGTAACTCAAGAGTCTAACCCAAATTTGCGTGTATATGCTCATTGTGCGAAGAAAAAGGTAAGCCAACTTTGATAGAGTGAACTTTTCATTTTTCAAATTATGTATTTTTATTAAATGTTATCAGCATCATTTTCTCTCTTGTAGCCTGGGATTTCTATCATTTTTATTAACTTGTTGAAAGATAGCTCGTTCAATGTCACCCTTTCAAAATACGAGCACCAGAGTCATAATTTGAGATCCACGGATGTTGCGAAGCCTAATTTTGAATTTAGAGGTTCCAAGGATAGAGAGGAGTATCATTTGGCTGTGCTAGCTGGAAATATACAAGGTCAAATTGTGTTGTTAAATGACGTTCCAATGGTTCCAACAGAAACATTCGACATTCCGGCGATGGAACCAAAGCTTGTCAATGCTTCCACGCCCATCTCTATTGCAGCTCATTCCATAGTCTATGTAACCATCAGAGACTTTCAAGCCCCTGCCTGTGCTTAAATTACATCATTACTTTATCTAAAATGTAATACCTTTAAATCATGCTTGAACCTTTAGAATGTGCCAAGAGTTTCTAACTTATTTTTCCAGTTGTTACTATTGTTCTTAGTTATGTACGAATTTTTAGATTTTAGTATCCCTCGATTTTTCTACATTTATCTCAATTCATTTCTTACTATATTTTGCATGGACAAAAAAATCCACAGGGATTAAATCACTCACTATCGCTTTTATATTAGATTCGGCATGTTTCCAATTTTTGTTTTTTTCATCTACTTCATTTCCCTACATCTTTGGTCACAAGTTGCCTAGTGCAATTTCAAATTTAAAGACAGTCTCCTACATGTTTTAATTATAAAGATGAACACAATAAAATTTAATCCAATTAATCGAAACTCATTTAGTTACCTTAGAAATACCTTCTTTTTCCAAATATTACAACATAACAAAAAATAAGAATTAAATGAACGCTATTGGAAGAAAAGAATATTCCTATTCAATGTTTGGCGAAAAGAAGCTTTATTAAGGATAACGAACGCCCTCTTTTGTCTGGGGCCGTTGTGGAACTGGTATAGGCCTCTCCTCCTTGAAGATTGAAATTGTTCTACTTCAACCTCCTCATTCTGATTTTGTGGGATTTGAGTACTCTTTCCACTCGTGCCTTGTGTCGAAACCATTTTTTTAAAGGGATGTTTGAAAAATGGGGATCGACTTTTGAAAAACAAAAACGGGAGTCGCCACCAACCTTTTTGGGTGTGATTGGATCACCTTATAAAACGTTTTGGTCTACAAAAATTAAGAAAATAGGTTCGGGAGTCGGTTACGTACGAGGAAGGATTAGCACCCTCGCAACGCCCAAAATTGGTACCAAATTGAATAGTTTTCTGTCTTTATGTCAAAAATTTGAAAGGATTTAAAAATAGGATCCCTTTTTTAAAACCAGAATTATTTAAGTTGAAAAATCGAGATTCCTTAGCTCTGAAAGAATGCAAACATCACATCCAGCATGATAGGACACGATATTCTTAAACTCTCGTAACTGAAATCATCTCGTGATTTACAAAATCTATTTAGAAGGATACTTTAGGCATTTAGACAAACGGGAAATCGCAACCCAGCATGTTAGGGCACTATTTCCTGAATTCCTAAATACAAAAAACATTGCCTCATTTTAGAAAAACTTTTGGATAAAATATGACAATTAAATGAAATACATTTTTTTAAAATAGTGATTTGAGTAAAATTTAAAAAATAATTTACTAAGAGTAATACTAAAAAAATTATTAAAAATGAAAGAGTTTGATATGATACTAAAATTATTAAAAAATTACAATATATAAAAAAAATCTGGGAAACATGGATTAAATCAAAATAAAAAGGGTTGAAAAACGAAGATGAACAAAGAATAAAATAAGAACAAACCATAGAAAATAAGAACGTAAAAGGGAGGGAAATTTGAGTGAAAGCTCTCAAAAATTTTTATTGTTTCCCAAAACTCCAGTATCTCTACAATGAAGGGAAAGGCCTCTATTTATAGTTGAAGCTCCTCAAATCCAGCGGTATAGATCAATTACATCAACGGTTAAGATTAAAAGGTATCTACAAATTAAATCTCTAAGATTACAAAATCATATCTTCTAAGATTGCATATCATATCTAAGATTGCAATCATATCTAAGATTGTATCATATCTAAGATTGCAATCATATCTAAGATTGCAATCATATCTAAGATTGTATCATATCTAAGATTGCATATCATATCTAAGATTGCATATCATTGAAGATTATATTTCCATATGAGTCAAGCTTACAGATGGACCTTAAATCTCTTCAAGTAATGGGTCATTCTAATCGGGCCAAATTATATTTGTAATTCTTGACTGAACTTGGACTTCGTTTTTTTTTTGGGGTTTATTATTTTTGTTTTTAGACTTATTTCTGGGCCCGGGCAAAATTGAGTGTCTACAGCTGCCCCTCTTTGCTCATTGTTGTGTAACAGGAATAGAGCAAAGACTATAAAAAGACCAATTTTTCCCGGGCTCGCGGAGTCTTGAGTTCTTGATCTTTGATCTTCTTTAAATGGCCTCTTGACGGCTTCAATCTGCCTCACTGCAACTCAGGAAGATGATATCTGCTATCTTTGATCTTCTCCCCATCTAATACAGAGACGCCAAATCTGTTATATTCGATCTGCTCCCCGTCTAATACAGAGATGCCAAATCTGTCATCTTGGATCTACTTCGATGTAAACACATGAAGGTCAGATCTGCTATGTCTTCGATCTGCTCCCCATCTAATACAGAGATGCCAAATTATCTTGGATCTGCTTCAATGAAGTCCAATCTGTTATGTCTTTGATCTGCCCCCCGTCTAATACAGAATGCCAAATCATCTTGGATCTGCTTCAATGAAGGTTAAATCTGCTGTGTCTTCGATCTGCTCCCCGTCTAATATAGAGATGCCAAATTATCTTGGATCTGCTTCAATGAAGGTCAGATCTGCTATGTCTTCGATCAGCTCTCCGTCGAATATGGAGATGCTAAATCTGTTTCTTCGATTTGTTCTCTGACAGTACAGAGATGCCAAATTTGCTATCTTTGATCTGCTCTCTGACAATACAGAGACACCAAATCTACTATCTTTGATCTGCTCTCTGACAATACAGAGATGCCAAATCGACTATCTTCGATCAGCTCTCTAACAATACAGAGACGCCAAATCTGCTATCTTCGATCTGCTCCCTGTCTAATACAGAAATGTCAAATCTGTTTCTTTGATTTATTCTCTGACAATACAGAGATGCCAAATCATCTTGGATCTGATTCAGTGTAAACACGTGAAAGCCAAATCTGCTATGCTTTAGCCTGTTACCCTACTGCTTAGGGGGTTAAGGTGCATCAATCTTCATTGTCCCTTGAAGGACATAAGCTGTATAATGTGTATGAGTTCATGCCTAATGATTAGGATGCTATGATCGAAGTGAGTCAAAGGCTCCTAATTAAACCTATTATAATGCAAAATGTTTATGAATATGACCCTTATTCCAGACGTCACCACTCATTCTTTCATCGAAGTTTATCCTTATTTCTCTCGAAGTATCATTCCTACTCAGCCTGTGGGTTTGTACCATTCTTCAAATCCTATGACCCACCAAAAATGTCTGTAAGATGATCCTCTCTTAGGATCGAATCGTTTGATTTGTCCAATCATCATTTTGGACTAAAGAAAGAATTTCCTCGAGTTCTTTCAAACCTCACTTACATGAATTCTTCAAACAATTGTTCTGTTTTAGTTTCTTATATTATCTAGAAATTTACAGAGTAATGAGCAAAACTTCATTTGCGAAAATTATTTAGTTCATCTATCATTATTTTAGTGCAACATACTTTAAGAATAATGGAAGATGAATTTAATCTTGAGAATAATTAGATTTGAATAAATTTGTCAAATATACAAAGGAAATTAATCTGAAAGCCTATCTTTGAGAAGAAAAAGAATCTAAAAATAGCAAACAGGATAAAAGTTAGATGCCCTAGATATCACCGCTTGAGCGTTTATATGCCAGCTCCATGAAGACTTTCTTGAATTCAACATGTGTTTAAAAGATCCAAATTACTTTGTTGATGCCTTGATATACAACGTACTTCACTCTTCGTTGAATCAGATATAGCAAGATTACCGTGTGCTCTTCAAAATTTGAGCTGCCTTTTCGGGTTTTCAACCCAAAACCCCTTTGGTCACAAGGCGCCCTTTGCGGGTTTTCACCTTGGCCTCTCTATTTTTTTTTCGAAAACTCAATGCGCCCTTTGCGGGTTTTCACCCTGAATTCTTCTCTCCTTTAGACAAAGTACTTTTTGACTGAGTCTCAATTCACTGGATTGGGCAAACTCTTCCCATCCATTTCTGTTAAGATCAATGCACCCCCAGATTCTTCACAACATACGGCCCTTCCCAATTTGGCATCCATTTTCCTCTAAAGTCCTTCAGAATAGGGAGGATCTTTTTCAGCACAAGATCCCCCTCATGGAATTCTCTTGGTCACACTTTCCTGTCATAAGCTCGCATCATTCGCTTCTGATACATCTGACCATGACGAATGGTCTTTAGCCTCTTTTCTTCAATCAAGTTCAACTGATCATATCGTGATTGTATCCATTCAGCTTCATTCAACTTTATCTCTGACAAGACTCAAAGAGACGATATTTCCACTTCAATGGGTAACACTGCTTCCATCCTATAAACCAACGAGAAAGGAGTTGCCCCGGTAGAAGTTCTGACACACGTTCGGTAAGCTAAGAGTGCAAATGATAACTTTTTATGCCAGTCTCTGTAGGTTTCAGTCATTTTCCCCACTATCTTCTTGATGTTTTTGTTAGCAGCTTCCACTGACCCATTCCCATTCATCTTTGGGCGATACGGCGAAGAGTTATGATGCTTAATCCTGAACTGACTGCAAACTTTTGCTATCGTTTTATTGTTCAATTTCAATGCATTGTCTACTATGATCCTTTCAGGCATCCCATACCAACAAATAATCTCTTTCTTCAAGAATCGACTTATAGCCGACTTAGTAACATTCACATAAGAAGCAGCCTCTACCCACTTTGTGAAGTAATCAATGACCACAAAAATAAAGCGATGCCCATTTGAAGCTTTTGGTGATATTTTCCCAATGACATCCATGCCCCACATAGAAAAAGGTAATGGAGAAGTCATAACGTGTAGAGGTGAAGGTTAATCTTGTATGGCTCCAACTTTGTCTGAATCAACTTCTATTCCTTTTTCACTGACCATAAAACCTAGTAACTTCCCCGACCTGGCTCCGAAAGTGCATTTTGTTGGATTAAGTTTTAACTGAAACTTCCATAATCTCAGGCACAGCTTCCTCAAAACTTCAATATGTTCCTTTTCTGTTCGAGATTTAGCAATCATGTCATCAATATACACTTCGATCTCCTTGTGCATCATATCATGGAATATGTTCACCATAGCCCGTTGGTATGTTGTCCCTGCATTCTTCAATCCAAACGGCATTACTTTGTAACAAAAGGTGCCCTACAATGTTATGAAAGTGGTTTTATCCATGTCTCCCGGATGCATATTTATCTGGTTGTACCCCGAGAAACCATCCATGAAGGAGAATAATGAATATCCCGCTATGTTGTCTACCAAAGTGTCTATGTGCGGCAGAGGGAAATTATCTTTTGGGCTAGCTTTGTTCAGATCTCTGTAATCAATGCACATTCGTACCTTCCCATCCTTCTTAGGGACTAGTACAATGTTAGCTACCCATTCAGAGTACTTCACCTCTTGTAAGAATCCTGCATCGAACTGCTTCTTGACTTCGTCCTTTATCTTCTATATGATATCTGGCCTCATTCTTCACAACTTCTGTTGGACTGGCTTACAATCCTATCCTATTGGAAGACGATCCACCACAATATCAGTATTTAACCTTGGCATATCTTGATAGAACTATACGAAGATTTCCTTGAACTCACGTAGCAACTCAATCAGTCCTTGCCTTGTGTCCTCGGCAATATGCGTGCCAATTTTCACCTCTTTCCCTTCCTCTAGGGCTACATTCTCTATTACCTCTTTCTCATGGGGCATGATTTATTTCTCCTCCTGTTTTACCATCCTCAACAGATCTGGAGACACATTACAGTCCTGGACATCTTCAAAATCCTGAGATTCCTCTAAACACATGTCTTGCTCACAAGAGAAATCAGGATTTGTAATATCAGTGCTCATATCATTGATATCTAGGGACCTGTGAAGTATAAAGAATATAAAAAGAATGAATGAATTTAAGAATGATTATTTATGTGCTACGAATGAAAGAATAAGAATTGCAAAAGTTTAGCGAAATATTGGTTGATAAAAATGAAACAATACTCGTTCAAATTGATAAAAGTTATGTTTTATTAAAAAATAATAGATGATCGTAAGCCCATTCCACAAATGTAATCCTATTACTCCTAGGCCCTAGAGTAACAAGAATGTTTCGAGAATTACTCTAAAAAATTCCTAAAGACTACAAGAAGTTCCTCTACAGTCCAATTGTTCACAGAGCTTCCCGGTTCGTAAGGGTGAATGCCCTCAAGGTTTCCTTGCTCCTTCATTCCTCTCTTTAGAGATTATCATCTCTCTTTTTTCCATTTCTTCCCATATCATCTTCATCGGCGTTCTCACCTCAGCCACGCCTTCCTTTATTCTCCTCTCACTGGTTTCACCAATGGCGTTCACTCCTTGATCGTTATGATTTGTAATGGGTTTTCAGTATTCGGGGTATTATCAAACTTCACTACCCCCATCTTAATAAGCCTTTCTACGGCCTTCTTAAAACCAGTATAGTTTTCAATCGAATGCCCTGGTATTCCAGCTTGGTATTCACATCGACGTTTGCGTCATACCATTTAGGATATGGGGGCTGCAATGGCTTAAGGTGAAAAGGAGAAATAACATGTGCATCATATAAGCTTTGATAGAGCTCACGATACGTCACAAGGATAGGTGTGAATTGTATCCTTTCAGAATTCTGCCTTGTACCTGACTCCTGCCTTTGAGAACTCTGTTGCTCAACCGCAACTATTTTAGGTTGACCAACTGTGATTGCCCTCGTGTTGAAAGTACTTGTGTTATTCACTTCACTATCCTTTCTCTTTGGGGCCGATCTTTTAGTTGTTTCCCCCTCAATTTTGCCACCCCTTATGGCATTCTCAATCATCTCTCCCGCCATGACTATATCCATAAAACTTTTAGTGGTGCTCCCAATCATGTGAGTGATGAATGGAGCTTTTAGAGTGTTTATGAACAATATGTTAGTCTCCTTCTCAAACAATGGTGGTTGAACTTGCATTGCTACCTCTCTCCATCTCTGTGCATATTGCCTAAAATTTTCATTAGGCTTTTTCTCCATATTTTGCAGTGTGATCCTATCAGGAGTCATGTCAGTCACATGATTGTACTGCTGCATGAAGGCCTGTGCAAGATCCCTCCATGAACTTATTTTGGCCCGGCTCAGTTGATTATACCACTTGGATGCTGCTCCAATTAAACTGTCTTAGAAACAGTGAATCAACAATTGATCATTATTCACATACCTAGTCATCCTCCTACAGAATATCGTAATGTGGGCTTCTGGGCACGTAGTCCCATTGTACTTCTCAAATTATGGCATCTTGAATTTGTGAGGAAGCACCAAGTTTAGGACCAAGCTTAGATCTTTGGCATCAACCCTATGATGCCCATCAGCATTCTCTAAAGCCTTGAACTTTTCCTCCAATCATTTGCAGCGATCTTCCAACTGTCTTGCAGCCTCAGTTCTTAGATCCTCTTTTTCAGCCATGTCTAAGTCAGGAATGACAGGATTTGCAGGATTGTCACCCAACTTGAATCCTGAACCAGTTGGGAAACTCATGGGGATCCCAGTATCGACCGACCCTTGTTAGGGCCTTATAGTGACAGATGGCCTCCTAGGAAGTGCCTTGGTTTGTGTAGGCACGTGGGGTGGGGTGAAACCTGGAGGATGATCCTCACCCTCCTCGCCAATAATTGCCATGGGAGTCTTTCCCTTATCAGTGTCCCTCATAAGTTGGGCCATCTCGGCCATCATGTTCCTTTGTGCGTCCAACATTTGCTCCCTCATGTCGTGTTGCATCTTTGCCAATTGCTCTTGCAATTGGTCCTGCATGTCCTTCTGTAACTGTTCAAATCTTTGGTCCATGTTCTTAGTTTTTTGCACGAGTTCCGTAGTGATGTGTTGCTTTTAGATTTTCTTTCTCTTACTCTCTTTCTCCCTATTAATTTTAACTAATTAGGGTCTTTCTATAAAGTTGAATGCATATAATACAATGAGATGCTATGAAATGCAAATGCATGAATGCAAAAAGATGTCGATTTTGATTCAATTTCATTTTAGAAAACGTTATTTAAGGAACAAAAATATTTTCATAAAACGGATTACAAATACGCTTTCGCCCGGAGGCCTAGAGTCTTAACCCTATCTAATAACAATGTTAACTCTTATCCTCTGTCTGACGATGACTCATACATTATACTCAGCGTTCTACTGCCAAATCCTTCAAGTGTTCAGCAACCTCTAGAATCTGAATAAGGCTTCTCCCATGAGATAATCCCTATTTCCAACTTGATCCTAAAGATGGTGAAGTGCTCCCTTCCACTGTTCTTCTCTTGCCTCGAGCTGCTCAATCTGTAGCTCACAGCCCTGTAGTGCTGCTTCCAACCTTCCAATATCGTGCTTCATTTCCTCGATCTTATTCAAGCTTGCCTTTAACTCGATTGCAAGGTTGTGACTTCGGTAATGATGAAGAGATCGTCCAAGTTCAGCCACCTTAGTTTTTAATCCTTGATTTTCCTTCTCTAAGGCCTGATTACGCGACTGCATCTCTTGGAACTTCTTCTCCCAATACTCGGCTTTGGCTCTTTCTTCCTGAATCTTTTGCTGCCACTGCTCTAGAGATCTCCCTAATCCGACCCTTTTCAACGTTACCTGGGCCTTTTTGTAGTGCGTCTTTAAATCATGTCAATCTTCATCGATCTTTCTCTTTTCCTTTTTCACCTTCTCGACTTCCATCTTTTGAACATCGATATCGAGACTTAAGCACATTTTTTCCTCTTCGAGCTTCTCAAACCTCTTTTCAATCTCCGAATTCTTTCTCTCGAACTCTTGCTTCATAACCTCCAACTCCGATGGAATCACTCGTAAGCTCTCCTCTAATGATCGAGCCACTCCCAAAATTGGCCTAGGGACATTATCGTTGACTTTCCTACTAAACCACCCTTTATACTCAAGGATTGACGTCGAGCCTTCAGTCAAGATCTTCATACAGAAAGGCTTCTTCCAAGCCTCAGAAATCTCTCGCATCTTCTTCTTATAGTGATCTCCTTTATAAGAGAAATCACTTTGAGCTAGACCCTGTGTAACCGGTATGAACTGCCTCGCTCTATATTGCATTAGAACAAGAAATGGTGCATATCCAACAACTTCCCAAATTCCTGGAAAAGGGACCCAATCAAAACTGCCACAGTGATAAAGGACTTCACTAGGCACCAACCAAGGAGCCTTCCACATAACATCTTCCTCTCGAAGATTCTGAAGAATGTCTATCCACCTCTCCTCTAAAATGTCATCTCTCCTCGGCATGTCTACTGCTTCTTTTAAGGGAGAATAACCCTCAAAGAATACTCGGCAAGGAACCTTATCAAGCTTCTAAAAATGACTGTGGAACCAAACCAACAGCAACTATGCACATCCAATGAATCTACCTTCACCGGCTCTCTGACATGCACTCAAAGATCTAAATGTCTCAGCTAAGATTGCTGGTACCGGTGTATTCTGCTTACCAACGC
This sequence comes from Gossypium hirsutum, assembly GCF_007990345.1. Classification (NCBI taxonomy): domain Eukaryota; kingdom Viridiplantae; phylum Streptophyta; class Magnoliopsida; order Malvales; family Malvaceae; genus Gossypium; species Gossypium hirsutum. The sequence goes on along the minus strand of NC_053432.1, from coordinate 3,854,547 downwards.
GATCGAACAAATCCACAACTGCCTCATCTATGTGCCTTAACGCCTTCGGGAAAATCACCATGCCGTAAATACTCAAATCCAGGACGTCGACCCTTTTCTTTACGTCTGGATGTGTCGATATCAAATCCTTCAAAACGGCCCATGGAACGCACTTACTATCACCCTTTTGCTGTATACGAGCTACAACCCACTACTCACTCATCCCAGTAATCATCACCAACTTCTCTGCAAAAGTTGGAAGACTAGCAGGCCGAACATAAGCCTTGTGACCCTGAATCCTCGGGCAACACAGTAAAGTCGTATACTCTTCCAAAGTAGGTGCAAGATCAACATCACCAAATGTAAAGCAACTATAAGCAGGGTTCTAGAACTGTACCATAGCTTGAAACAAGTGCCTATCTACTTTGACGTCTAGCAAATAGGGAAGGTCTCCATAATTCTGATAGAAAAGCTGCTTAGCCTCGTCATCCCATTGGGCCCAAATGTTTCTCAGCTCCTGAAACTCATTCTGCATCGAATTAATACGGGTGAAGTCCCATAACTCTGATGTATATCCCTCAGTGACACTATATCCTTTCTCTAACTGGGTTTTCTCTTACCAGGTACAGACAGAAACATTGTCCTCTACTCTATCAAGGTATTCATTCCTCATAACAAAACTTTCATATCTAGAAATCGAGCCGTGAATCGACACCTTTAAATGCCAAATGACATGCAATGACAGCAAAATAAAAATAGGTCGGTATCATAAAAAAATGATAAATAAGTACTTACAAGGGTAGCTTACTAAAGGATATCACTATCTTTCCTAAACTCTTTAAACTTCACTATATGAGTTTTAGCTCTAAAGCCAGGGTACCTGAACCAGTAGATTCCTTGGTCTTCACCCATTATAGGGCCATATAGACCAAGTTCAGTTCAGGGGGACATATTTCCCTATGGCCATACGGAGATGAAAATCTCACGAAGACATAGGTACAGTATCCCGGAAGTAATCCACTAGCTCATACGAAGGTGAAAACCTTACGAAAGCGTAACTTCTCACTCCTACTTAAGGGTGTGACCACAGCGGTCATGCAAATGCAATGTACAGCAATAAGGTAACAAACAATATGCAGCAAACACATGTAAAAAGGATCCAATTTTAAATTTTCCAAACTTTCGACATTAAGACAGAAAATACTCAATTTCTTGGCTTGACTCTCTTAAGTCCCCAGCGGAGTCGCCAAGCTGTCGAAACCATTTTTTTAAAGGGATGTTCGAAAAATGGGGATCGACTTTTGAAAAATGAAAACGGGAGTCACCACCAACCTTTTTAGGTGTGATTGGATCACCTTATAAAACGTTTTGGTCTACGAAAATTAAAAAAAATAGGTTTGTGAGTCGGTTACGTACGAGGAAGGATTAGCACCCTCGCAACGCCCAAAATTGGTACCAAATTGAATAGTTTTCTGTCTTAATGTCAAAAATTTGAAAGGATTTAAAAATAAGATCCCCTTTTTAAAACCAGAATTATTTAAGTTGAAAAATCGAGATTCCTTAGCTCCGAAAAAATACAAACATCACATCCAGGATGATAGGACACGATATTCTTAAACTCTCGTAACTGAAATCATCTCGTGATTTACAAAATCTATTTAGAAGGATACTTTAGGCATTTAGACAAACGGGAAATCGCAACCCAGCATGTTAGGGCACTATTTCTCGAATTCCTAAATACGAAAAATATTGCCTCATTTTAGAAAAACTTTTGGATAAAATATGACAATTAAATGAAATATATATTTTTTAAAATAATGATTTGAGTAAAATTTAAAAAATAATTTACTAAGAGTAATACTAAAAAAATTATTAAAAAATGAAAGAGTTTGATATGATACTAAAATTTAGTAAAAAATTAAAATATATAAAAAATTCGGGAAACATGGATTAAATCAAAATCAAAAGGGTTGAAAAATGAAGATGAACAACGATTGAAATAAGAACAAACCGTAGAAAATAAGAACATAAGAGGGAGGGAAATTTGAGTGAAAGCTCTCAAAAATTTTTATTGTTTCCCAAAACTCCAGTGTCTTTACAATGAAGGGAGAGGCCTCTATTTATAGTTGAATCTCCTCAAATCCAACGGTACAGATCAATTACATCAACGGTTAAGATTAAAAGGTATCTACAAATTAAATCTCTAAGATTACAAAATCATATCTTCTAAGATTGCATATCATATATAAGATTGCAATCATATCTAAGATTGTATCATATCTAAGATTGCATATCATATCTAAGCTTGCATATCATTGAAGATTATATTTCCATATGAGTCAAGCTTGTAGATGGACCTTAAATCTTTTCAAGTAATGGGCCATTCTGATCGAGCCAAATTATATTTGTAATTCTGGACTGAACTTGGACTTCGTTTTTTTTTGGGTTTATTATTTTTGTTTTTGGACTTATTTCTGGGCCCGGACAAAATTGAGTGTCTACACCTTGAATGCCTAATTTGAGTAGCCAATTCATTCATAACTTTCCCACATCTTGTTTTGTTCTTTTATTCTTGTTTTATTTTTATGATACTTCCTCTTTTACTTCTTTTAATTAGTAGGGGAAAATAACACAGGAGGTCCTTGTACAAAAGAGTCGAGACCTATTTAGTCCATGTACTATAAGAGAGTGTGCAAAAAAAGACAATTAATGATGAAATTGACTATTTACGTCAATAAAATGTTAGGACACGAGCAATTCAGTCCATCTCAAATTAAAATAGGGTAATCTAGTCCCCATATTATTTAAATGTGTGGAAAAAGGGATAATTGAATAGGGGGTTAACTCCTCTCGTTTGTAAAAAAAATTAAATGGTGTGAAAAATAAAATAAAATAAAATAACACACAAATTTTACGTGGAAACCCTTTCGGGAAAAAAACCACGAGCAGAGGGGAAGAAAATTCACTATGTCAAAAATTTGAATCAATACAAGAGGAATAGACTATGTCTATTTATAGGCTTGTACAGCCATATTCTAGTAGGATTGAAACAACTTATCCTAATCAATATAAATAGATGGAGTTCAATAAGGTTTAAAAAACTTTATTCTAAAATAAAATAAAAGAAGTCTAGTTCTATATGGATTTTACTTTTATTTTATTTTCCATCGTATTTTATTTAAATAAGAATTCGGGTCACTTAATTCTAACAATCTCCACCTTGACACAAATTCTCAATGAACAAGTTCTTCATCGCGAACTTTTAATGAACAAGTTCTCCACCTCTTCCATAAAAACCCCTTAAGGGTTTAACTTCAACAATGAACACCAACCAAGTCTAAGCAATGCTCAAATTGGTTATAGGAAGTGACTTAGTCATCATATCTGCAGGATTTTCATGAGTACTAATTTTGCTCACAATAATATCACCACGAGCAATAATATCCGAACAAAATGATACCGAACATCAATATGTTTTGTTCTCTCATGAAACATTTGATCTTTTGTAAGGAAGATGGCCCTCTGATTGTCACAAAATACTGTACTGATTTGAAGGTCTTCATTGAGTTTACTAAATAGTCCCTTCAACCAAATAGCTTCTTTACAAGCCTCAGTAATCACCATGTACTCAGCTTCAAGTGTAGACAAAGTGACTATAGTTTGCAAAGTGGCTTTCCAACTAATTGCACAACCTTCAATTGTAAAGACGTAACCTGTGAGAGATCTTCTTCTATCAAGGTCTCCAGCAAAATCAACATCAACATACCCTATGACTCTATCTTTAGTTCTTCCAAACTGTAAGCAAACATCAGTAGTGTCTCGTAAGTATCTTAAAATCCACTAAACTGCTTTCCAATGTTCTTTATCGGGATTTGCCATGTATCTGCTAACTGCACTGACTGCATATGATAAATCTGGACGTGAACAAACCATCGCATACATGAGAGATCCCACTGCACTAGAGTATGGAACATGTGGCATGTACTCAATCTCATCATCTGATTGTGGAGACAAAGCCAATGAAAGTTTGAAATGGGCTGCTAAATGAGTATTAACAGGCTTAGCACTCTGCATATTGAACCTGCAAAGAACTTTCTCAATGTACCCTTTCTGACTTAGGTACAATTTACTTACTTTTCTATCTCTGAGAATCTCCATACCAAGTATCTTCTCTGCTGGTCCTAAATCTTTCATCTCAAATTCTTCACTTAGTTGGGCTTTGACCTTTCTTATCTCTCATTTATCTTTTGTTGCTATCAACATGTCATCAACATAAAGAAGTAGATACACAAAAGAACCATCACTATTTTTCTTATAGTAAACACAACTGTCTACACTACTTCTTTTGAAATCATGAGAAGTCATAAAGGAATCAAACCTCTTGTACCACTGTCTTGGTGACTGTTTCAAACCGTAAAGGGAATTTCTCAGCAAGCAAACATAGTCCTCTTTTTCTGAGACTATAAAACCCTCTGGTTTTTGCATGTAAATATCCTCATCAAGTTCTCCATACAGAAATGCAGTTTTTACATCTAACTGTTCAAGCTCCAAATCATGTATGGCCACAATACGAAGCAAAGCTCGAATCGAACTATACTTAACAACTGGAGAGAACACATCTGTGAAGTCCACTCCTGGAATTTGACTGTAACCCTTTGCAACAAGTCTTGCTTTATATCTGGGTTCTTCAACTCCTAGAGTCCCTTCTTTCTTTTTAAACACCCATTTACAACGAACAACCTTTTTACCTTTAGGAAGTTTCACAAGGTCCTATGTTCTATTTTTTTGGAGTGATTCCATCTCTTCTTGCATAACAAACATCCACTTTTCTGAGTCTTCACAGCTAACCGTCTTAGAATAATTAGATGGCTCTTGATTCGCATCTATATCTTCAGCCACATTTAAAGCATAAGCAACTAGATCAGCCTCGGCATACTTCTTTGGAGGCTTAATTTCTCTTCTAGTTCTATTTTTGGCAATAGAGTATTGTGGTGAAGAAGCAACTCTATTCTCAATTTTTGTTCTAGCTTGAGGAGTTGACTCTGTATTAATCTGATGCTCCACCTGCTTTTGATTTTCTCTATTGGAAGAGTCTTTAAGAGATAAGTTAGGTAGCATAGTAGTTTCATCAAAAACAACATCTCTGCTAATCACAACTTTTCTATTTTCAAGACACCATAACTTATACCCTTTTACACCAGCTTTATAACTAAGAAAAATGCATTTAATGGATCTCGATTCCAATTTTCCATTATCAACATGAGCATATGCAGGACACCCAAAAATCTTTAAATCAGAATAATTAGCAGGATTACCAGACCATACCTCTTGTGGAGTCTTTTTCTCAATGGCAACGGATGGAGATCGGTTGATCAAAAAACATACAGTAAAGGCTGCTTCTGCCCAAAATGACTTCGGTAAGTTGGCATTTGATGACATACATGGAACCTTCTCCATTATTGTTCTGTTCATTTGTTCTGCAACGCTATTTTGCTGTGGAGTATGACGAACTGTCAAGTGTCTCATGACCCCTTCTGACTTGCACAATCTATTAAACTGATCAGAACAGAATTCTAAGCCATTGTCTATACAGAGGTATTTTATCTGTTTTCCCATCTATTTTTCAATCATAATTTTCCAATACTTAAATGCGAAAAAAACATTGCTTTTCTACTTCAAGAAGAACGCCCAAACTTTTCTGGAAAAATCATCAATAAAGGTTAGCATATAATTAGATCCACCTCTCGAAGGCACTCTGGATGGCCCCCACAGATCAGAATGAATATACTCTAAAGTTCCCTTCGTGTTATGGATTCCTCTAGTGAATCAAACTCTCTTTTCCTTCCCAAAAACACAATGCTCACAGAAATTTAGTTTGCAAATTCCTTGCCCATCAATAAGTCCTCTTTTGCTCAATTCTGCCATGCCATTCTCACTCATATGCCCTAGGCGCATATGCCAAAGTTTAGTAATATCATCATCTGAAAAGGAAGAGGAAGCGATAGCTGCATCACCAGTAATAGTAGAACCCTGCAAAATATATAACTTGGCAATCTTTCTCTGCCCTTTCATCACAACAAGGGACCCTTTGGAAATCTTTAAAACCCCACTTTCAGCTGTGTGTCTGTACCCTTTTGAATCAAGAGTACTCAACGAAATTAAATTTCTTTTTAATTCTGGAACATGTTGTATGTCACTAAGTGTTCTGACAACTCCATCAAACATCTTAACTTTAATTGTTCCAACACCTGTGATTTTAAACGAAGCATTATTTCCTATCAAAACAACACCTTCAGACACTGTTTCGTGAGTTGTAAACCAATCCCGATTTGGACTCATGTGGAAGGTGCAGCCTGAATCAAGTATCCACTCCTCGCTTACTTTAGAATCATTGACAGAAGCAACTAGAAGTTCACCATCGCTGTAATCTTCTACAACATCAGCTTCACCGGAATTTTCTGGTTGTTTTCCCTTTTGATTCATAGCCTCCCTTTTAATCTTCTTTTGTAGCTTATAGCACTCAGATTTAATGTGCCCTTTCTTCTTGCAGAAGTTACAAGTTTTACCTCTGTTTGAAGACTTCGATCTACCCTTAGATTTACCACGAGGATTCCGTTCCTGTGTTCTACCACGATCATCATCAGCATTCCAATCTTGTCTCCCACGAACAATGAAACCCTCTCCCTGAGAGTCGGGTTTAACCACAAGATGCTTCATCTTATCATACAAGGTTAAAGAATCATAAACCTCATTAATTGTGAGAGACTCGCAGCTATATAAAATCGTGTCTCTAAAGATGGAATAAGACGGGGGCAACGAACAAAGTAGAATCAACCCTAGATCTTCCTTATCATACTGAAACTCATGGCCTCCAAGTTTAAGAGAATTTCTTTAAACACTATTAAGTGTTCGTGTACAGACGCACCTTCCTCCAAACGATGAGCATAAAGACGCTGCTTCATATGCAACTTGCTTGTTAGAGTTTTCGACATGCATATTTGTTCTAGCCTCTTCCATAATGCAGCGGCAGTCTTCTCTTTCATCACATCCTGCAAAATTTTGTTGGACAAATGTAGATGTAATTGTGTTAACGCCTTTCGATCCTTACGCTTCTTCTCTTCATCTGTTAATGTGTCGAAGGCATCTTATTTATCCCTAGCAAGGCATCCTCCAGATCCATCTGCACAAGAACTACTTGCATCTTAATCTGCCACAATGCAAATCTAGTATTGCGATCCAACAGCGGAATTTCATACTTCAAAGATGTCATTACTGTGATTGGGATGAACAACCCAGAAGCTCTGATACCAATTTGTGAAAAATAAAATAAAATAACACACAAATTTTACGTGGAAACCCTTTCGGGAAAAAAACTACGGGCAGAAGAGAAGAAAATTCACTATGTCGAAAATTTGAATTAATATAAGAGGAATAGACTATGTCTATTTATAGGCTTATAAAGCCAAATTCTAGTAGGATTGAAATACCTTATCCTAATCAATATAAAATAGATGGAGTTTAATAAGGTTTAAAAAACCTTATTCTAAAACAAAATAAAAGAAGTCTAGTTCTATATGGATTTTACTTTTATTTTATTTTCCATCATATTTTATTTAAATAAGAATTCGGGTCACTTAATTCTAACAAACGGTTCAGAGAAAAACAAGATAGGTGCAAATGTGAAAAAAATACATCTACACAATATAATCATCAATTGGTGGAGTTTCATAAATTAAAAAAACATAGATAATTTAAACAACTATAGATCAAATAATAAAGTTTATAAACATTCAAACATATGTAAGTAATAGTTTTTAGTAATTTTGCAATGTCAGTAACCCCGAATTTTGATGGAAAATATACTTTGCAAATTTTAAATAAAGAATTTTGTACTACTTCGCCAACGGAGCCAAGTGTCAAATCCACTAGGTAGGTGGCTTAGCTATTGGGGTTTTATTGTATACAAGGTGAAATATGGGCACCTGGGTGGCATTTGTTCTTCCCTAATTGGTTTCAAATTTTCAATATAAAAAAAGGACAGAAAATTTTAGGAAAATAAAATAAACAATCCCTATAGGGTTTGGATTATCGAGTAAATTAAAATAACTCTGAAAGTTCTTTTATGTACGCAAATATTTTAAGATACGATAGAGTTTATGAAAATTCATGAAAGAGGTTTAGGATTTTGGAGCGAAAGTGGATAGGTCCTCTCCGAAAAATTTTTGAAAAAACAAAGGTCGGAAACTTTTTCTAATATGCTACTACTGTCGACACGGAATTTCTAACATTTCAAGTTTAATGATAGGTTTAATTATTGCAATAATATAATCTCCACATACTTCCTTAACATGCAATATTTACTTGTTAAAATATTATTCAAAATACAATTTTCCTTGTGACAAAACCCACATTCCTACTCCATTGACAATAAGGACAACAAGACATAAAAGCTAAAGAAACAATACAAGCCTTTAATTTGGAATTTAAATGGTAGACGGCCCAAAAGTGGTTTTAAAATGAAATTTCCATGCCAACTAACGAGTTGGAATTATTATCTCGAAGGTAGTTGAAAAGGAATTAGTTACAGCTGCAAAACTGTAACTTTTAAACAAAATGATGATGATGCCTTTACCACGATTAAATTTCCTAACCAATTTTAAATTCGTATCTAATTGTAACAAACTTTTAATACACGCATTTATATAAACGCATGCATGATTACAATTGCATTACCCTCAATTCTTCCCGCTCTTTCCTAATATCTAGATATCGTGAATATGGATTTGAAATGCATATTCAGCCTAGCAATCCTTGTTTCCCAGATATCTCTTTCGTCGACACAAAATGTGAACGTTGTGATTCAAGGAGCAACATCAATTGGTGAAACAGATGATAACTTTGTATGCGTTACATTGGATTGGTGGCCTACTGAAAAATGCAACTACAATCAATGTCCTTGGGGAAAGGCTGGACTTTTAAATTTGGTAAGAATATTTTATTGTGTGTGTATGAACAATGTCTTTTACATAAATTTTTACTTTTCTTGTACTTTATGTTTTTCATAGGATTTGAAAAAGAAGGGTCTACTAAATGCAATAAAATGTGAGTTCTACGTATATAATATTACATGTCTCTATCACTAATTCATCCATGGTTGTCCAAACGAGATTGCAAATATTGCGATTCGAATACTGTTAAAAGCCACCTCGTAAGAGTGGTTGTGTGAACGAGTTGGACAAAACTTGGTTCAAAGCTGGTAAGAACAATTTCAGACTAATTTTTGAAATTACTTTCAGCATTCAATCCTTTAAGAATCAAAGTTGGTGGGTCGTTACAAGATCAAGTTGTGTACGGAGTAGGAGGAGTTAAGAATTGCCCCAATTTCATGAAAAATGAAGATAGTTTATTCGGATTCTCTCAGGGCTGCCATCCCATGGAAAGATGGGACGAACTTAATAAATTTTTCAATCAAACTGGGTTGGTATTTCTATTTATTCTGAAAAATAATTAAACATTCCATTTTTTTCTTAGTAAAGACACTGACTTTATTGATATGACATTTTGAAAGTAAAGGTTACGTTCGGGTTGAATGCTCTTCTCGGAAGAAATCGGTCACAAATCGAAAAGGATCTTTGGGTTGCCAATTGGCAATTGCAAAATGCAAGGGATTTCATGAAGTATACTATTTCCAGGGGATACAAAGTTGATTCTTATGAATTTGGTAACTAAATTTGTTTTCCCGAAGCTCTGCATGAGATTATTTTTCATTATACTTTTTGAATTGTATTTTAATCAATTTATTATTTCAGGAAATCAACTCTCCGAAGCTGGGATGGATGCAAGCGTTGAGGCTGAACAATATGGAAAAGACATAGTAGTACTTAAGAATCTATTGAAAGAATTACACCCAGATCCCAAAACTCAACCAAAGGTTTTAGGTCCTAGTGGCTATTGTGATGAGAAATGGTTTAATTCCTTTTTAGAGTTTCAGGACATGATGTTGTTGATGGAGTTACACACCATATCTATAATCTTGGTCCTGGTATCCAAATACGTCTTAATTCAGTGTTCATTGAAGAGCTTTTAGAGGCTTACTTATTACTAGTAGGGTCAGTTTCTTAATTCGATGGATGCATACGCAAGTGATGATCCAAACATGATTACCAAGATTCAAGATCCATCTTACTTAAATCAGGTTGCCCAAACCTATAAAGGTGTTTTGAATATTGTCAACAAATTTAAACCGCAGTCAGGAGCTTGGGTTTCTGAATCTGGCGGAGCTCTTCACGGCAGTGCTAAAGATTTGTCCCTAACCTTTGCTGATGGATTTTGGTAATATTTTTCTCTCTTTTTCTTCTACCTCTACCTTTTCTTTGTGTATAATAAAACACGTGGTTGAACTTTTCTCCCTTAACAGGTATCTTGATCAATTGGGAATGGCTTCAACCTACAATCACAAGGTCTTCTGTAGGCAAACTCTAATCGATGGAAATTATGCTTTACTTAATACTACAACATCTATGTAATGACCAAAATTGCCTGGCCCGTAAATAAATAAATAAAAACAAAATTTATTAATAAAGTCCATTTACAGTCCAAAATTCGGTTAGCCCAAATCCATTAACCCTATACCCGTTTACATTTTTAACCCAATAAGCCTACACCCGGTTATACCTAAACCCACTAGCCGGTTACACCCTTGACCCAACTCAGTGTAGCCCAAAGCCTGGAAACCTATACCCGGTTACACCTTTAGCCCAAACACCAAAAACCCAAACTGGACCCAAACTAGCAAGGCCCAGTGCCTAAATCGAATCTGGAAATCCTAGAGTTTCCAGAAGCTTCGCGCCGCAAATGCCCAATCGTCATGCCTTTTCGTCTTGCGCCGTTCCAGTAGCCCTCCATCAGCGCCGTAACTCCAACTCCATCTCGCGCCGTAATCGGCGCATTTACCGCCAGATTCTTCGCTGTTACCTGCAAAAGAGGGAAAGAAACAACAAAGACAAAACAAATATGGCAAGAAAATAAAATTGAAATCTGTAAATATATTGTATAAGGCTATAAAAGCCCGAAGGGAAACAATGTAAGGGTAGGGTTTTTTTTTTGAAAAAGAAATAAAACAGATATACGGAAATATTCAGAGAGATACAAGCAGTTTCTCAAAGGTGATTTAATCTTGTACCTTGTTCTTTATTTTTCGAGGCGCATACTAATTATTTTTGCAAAGAATTTGTTGAGGTTTAAAAGGAATGAGAGGTTACCTGTGTTTCGCTTGAAAGGACGAAGGTTTTTAACCCTCAAACTGCCGCGTACGACGGCGCGTGTGGCGCGTATGCAGGTGCTGCCCCAAAGTTGGAGATCGGAGCCCGGACTAACCTCTTCTCTCTCATTTCAGAGAATTTCAAGATTTTTTTTTTAAAAGGGGCTTCTGAAATGAATTTCAGGCTATTAAACTGGCTTAAATAGTGTAATCAAAACTGTGTCGTTTTACTTAATTTGATAAGTACCAAAACGGCACCGTATAGATCTAGGATCCGCGCGTTGACCCGAGATCCGGGTAGGATCCGCGTATTTTTTAAAAGGGGCTAATTGCCCAATTGATCCTCCTGAATTTTAGTTTTTTTTAAATTCATTTTATTTTAAATTGGCCATAACCTTTATATTTTATTTCAATTTAGCCCTGATGGCCATTAAAATTCATTCTAAAGAACAACGCCGTTTTGGGATTAGGGCAAATTGCCCAGTGAGTCCCTTGTAATCTTGGGCGCGTTCCAATTAGGCCTAAAATCTTTTTTTTAATTAGCCCTAAAACTTTAGTTTTATTTCATTTTAATCCTTGTAAATATTTTTTCATAATTTATTAAATACTTTATATATTTATAAATATTAGTTATATAAAATAGTATATATTATTTTTATATATTATTCATTATATTATTTATATTATTATACATTTTATTTATAAATTTAGTATATATTATAAATTTTACTATATATATTATTCCTTGTGTTTTCATTCTATTATAAATTATGTATTATTTTATTATTTATTAATTGTGTAAAATCTTTAATTTTTTTAAATTATTATTAAATAATAGTATATGTATTATCCTTATATGATATTTTATCACATCATTTATATTTCATTATATTTTATTTATATATATATTTTATTACATATCATATATTATTATATATTATTCCCTATATTATCTTTCTTTTATTATATATTATTTCATTATTTATTATTAAATTTGTAAATTACTATAAACTAACATCTATATATTGTTATTATATTTAATGTCTATATTATTATATATTATTCCCTATATTATCCTTCTTTTATTATATATTATTTCATTATTTATTATTAAATTTGTAAATTACTATAAACTAACATCTATATATTGTTATTATATTTAATGTCTATATTCAAAATTTATTGTAAAATTTTGCTCCAATATAACATATTATTTTATTTTTTTATAATATGTCAAGCTACTATATTTTTATTTTTTAAATTTTTTTATTACTTATATATTGCTTAATATATTTCATTTTTTATTTATTGTTTTTATCCTTTTTTGTATTTATTAGATATTGTTTTAATATGCTAATTTCATCTCATAGACTATTTGTTTTTTTATGTTATTTATTCATTGTTATATATATTCGCATGAAAATTGATCATTTTATGTTGTTATTTTAAGAATATATTCGCATGAAATATTATTATGTATGTTTAATTTGTATTGATATATTGATTATTTCGCCATTTTTGTATTTTTGCATGAAATGATAATGTGTATATTTATGTTATCTATGATCATATATGCATAATAACGTATATTGTGTAATTTATGCCATTATCCATCATTTTTTTACATCATATTTGCATGTATTGTTAAAGTAGGTATCATGTAGGATAATTTATTTAATGTTGATCCTTTGTAATATGTTAAATACATCATCACTTTAAGGAACTTTTATATTTCATTCGATCCAAAAATAATTTTAAAAATAAGGCAATGTTTTTTGGTAATTAGGAATTCGGGAAGTAGTGCCCTACATGTTGGGTTGCAATTTCCCGTTTGTCTAAATACCTAAAATATCCTTCTAAATAAGGTTTGAAAATCACAAGATGATTTTAGTTATGAAAGTTTAAGAATATTGTGTCCAATCATGCTGGATTTGATATTTATATTCTTTTGAAACGAAGGAATCTTGATTCATTTTAACTCAAATTATTATGGTTTTAAAAGAAATCTTATTCCTAAATTCTTTCAACTTTTTGACATTAAGGCAAAATTATTCAATTTGGTATCAATTTTGGGCGTTGCAAGGGTGCTAATCCTTTCTCGTACATAACCGACTCCCGAACCTCTTTTCTCATAATTTCGTAGACCAAAATATTTTATAAAGTGATCCAATCACACCTAAAAAGGTTGGTGGCGACTCCTGTTTTCAAAAATAACCGCACATTTTAAAAAGAGATTTTGACAATCTATTCCCAATCCAGATTACTACAGCTCCGTATCTTCACACGGATAGTGTGAGCCTTATCCTTTCTTTTTTTCCCTATAGCAACCAACATAATTTATCTTATTAATTTGTTTCGTTTCTAGTGCACTTCTATGGCACTGACTTATGGGAAGTACTGTACTTGCCGTAACTCAAGAGTCTAACCCAAATTTGCGTGTATATGCTCACTAAGCGAAGAAAAAGGTAAGCCAACTTTGATAGAGCGAACTTTTCGTTTTTCAAATTATTTATTTTTATTAAATGTTATCAGCATCATTTTCTCTCTTGTAGCCTGGGATTTCTATCATTTTTATTAACTTGTCGAAAGACAGCTCGTTCAACGTCACCCTTTCAAATTACAAGCACCAGAGTCGTAATTTGAGATCCACGGATGTTGCGAAGCCTAATTTTGAATTTAGAGGTTCCAAGGATAGAGAGGAGTATCATTTGGCTGCGCTAGCTGGAAATATACAAGGTCAAATCGTGTTGCTAAATGACGTTCCAATGGTTCCAACAGAAACATTCGACATTCTGGTGATGGAACCAAAGGTTGTCAATGCTTCCACGCCCATCTCTATTTCAGCTCATTCCATAATCTATGTAACCATCAGAGACTTTCAAGCCCCTGCCTGTGCTTAAATTACATCATTACTTTATCTAAAATGTAATACCTTTAAACCCTGCTTGAACTTTTAGAATGTGATAAGAGTTTCTAGCTTATTTATCCAGTTGTTACTATTGTTCTTAGTTATGTACGAATTTTTAGATTTTAGTATCCTTCGATTTTTCTACCTTTATCTCAATTCATTTCTTACTATATTTTGCATGGACAAAAAAATTCACCGAGAATAAATCACTCACTGTCGTTTTTATATTAGATTCGGCATGTTTCCAATGTTTTTTTTTCATCTACTTCATTTCCCTACATCTTCGGTCACAAGTTGCCTAGTGCAATTTCAAATTTAAAGACAGTGTCCTACATGTTTTAATGATAAAGATGAGCACAATAAAATGTAATACAAGTAATCGAAACTCATTTAGTTACCTTAGAAATACCTTTTTTTTCCAAATATTACAACATAACAAAAAATAAGAATTAAATGAACGCTATTGGAAGAAAACAATATTCCTTTTCAATGTTTGGCGAAAAGAAACTTTATTAAGGATAACGAACGCCCTCCTTTGTCTGGGGCCGTTGTGGAACTGGTATAGGCCTCTCCTCGTTGAAGATTTAAATTGTTCTACTTCAACCTCCTCATTCTAATTTTGTGGGATTTGAGTACTCTTTCCACTCGTGCCTTGGATGCCTAATATGAGCAACCAATTCGTTCATAACTTTCCCACGGCTTGTTTTGTTCTTTTATTCTTGTTTTCTTTTCACGATACTTCCTCTTTTACTTCTTTTAGTTAGTAGGGAAAAATAACACAGGAGGCCCCTGTACAAAAGAGTCAAGACCTATTTAGTCCATGTACTATAAGAGAGTGTGCAAAAAAGGACGATTAATGACGAAATTGACTATTTACGTCAATAAAATGTTAAGACACGAGCAATTTAGTCCATTTCAAATTAAAATAGGGTAATCTAGTCCCCATATTATTCAAATGTGTGGAAAAAGGGATAACTGAATAGGGGGTTAACTCCTCTCGTTTGTTAAGAAAAAATTAAATGATTCAGAGAAACACAAGATAGGTGCAAATGCGAAAAAAATACATCTACACAATATAATCATCAGTTGGTGGAGTTTCATAAATTAAAAAAACATAAATAATTCAAACAAATTTATATCAAATAATAAAGTTTATAAAGATTCAAACATATGTAATTAATAGTTTTTAGTAATTTTGCAATGTCATTAACCCCGAATTTCGATGGAAAATATACTTTGCAAATTTTAAATAAAGAATTTTGTACTACTTCGCCAACTGAGCCAAGTGTCAAATCCACTAGCTAGGTGGCTTAGCTATTGGGGTTTTATTGTATACAAGGTGAAATATGGGCACTTGGGTGGCATTTGTTCTTCCCTAATTGATTTCGAATTTTCAATATAAAAAAGGACAGAAAGTTTTAGGAAAATAAATAAACAATCCCTATAGGGTTTGGATTTTAGGTTATAACGGTTTGATTTTTTTATGCGTTTCATTACACTTAAAACAAAGGCAAGTCTTGCTTAGTCTTGGTAGTTCATGTCATCATCGTTAAGATGTGCTTTGTAAAGGCCCGAAGTAAAATTCTCAAAACCAACAATTCTTTCTCTTATAAAAACCCAGTAGTCTATATTTTCTATAAAACAAAGGAAAAAAAACTTTCTACTGAAATCCATATACGATAGAATTGATTTGAAATATATATTACTTTCAATTATCGAGTAAATTAAAATAACTCTGAAAGTTCTTTTATGTACGCAAATATTTTAAGATACGATAGAGTTTATGAAATTCATGAAAAAGGTTTAGGATTTTGGAGCGAAAGTAGATTGGTCCTCTCCGGAAAATTTTCGAAGAAACAAATGTGGGAAACTTTTTCTAATATGCTACTACTCTCGACATGGAATTTCTAACATTTCAAGTTTAATGATAGGTTTAATTATTGCAATAATATAATCTCCGCATACTTCCTTAACATGCAATATTTACTTGTTAAAATATTATTCAAAATAAAATTTTCCTTGTGACAAAACCTACATTCCTATTCCATTGACAACACGGACAACAAGACATAAAAGTTAAAGAAACAATACAAGCCTTTAATTTGGAATTTAAATGGTAGACGGCCCAAAAGTGTTTTAAAATGAAATTTCCATGCCAACTAACGAGTTGGAATTATTATCTTGAAGGTAGTTGAAAAGGAATTAGTTGCAGCTGCAAAACTGTAACTTTTAAACAAAATGATGATGATGCCTTTACCACGATTAAATTTCCTAACCAATTTTAAATTCGTATCTAATTGTAACAAACTTTTAATAAACGCATATATATAAACGCATGCATGATTACAATTGCATTACCCTCAATTCTTCCCGCTCTTTCCTAATATCTAGATATCGTGAATATGGGTTTGAAATACATATTTAGCCTAGCAATCCTTGTTTCCCAGATATCGCTTTAGTCGACGCAAAATGTGAACGTTGTGATTCAAGGAGCAACATCAATTGGTGAAACGGATGATAACTTTGTATGCACTACATTGGATTGGTAGCCTACTGAAAAATGCAACTACAATCAATGTCCTTGGGGAAAGGCTGGAGTTTTAAATTTGGTAAGAATATTTTATTGTGTGTGTATGAACAATGTCTTTTACATAAATTTTGACTTTTCTTGTACTTTATGTTTTTCGTAGGATTTAAAAAAGAAGGGTCTGATAAATGCAATAAAAGGTGAGTGCTACGTATATAATATGACATGTCTCTATCATTAATTCAACCATGGTAGTCCAAAAGAGATTACAAATATTGCGATTCGAATACTGTTAAAAGCCACCTCGTAAGAGTGGTTGTGTGAACGAGTTGGACTAAACTTGGTTCAAAGCTGGTAAGAACAATTTCAGACTAATTTTTGAAATTAATTTCAGCATTCAATCCTTTAAGAGTCAAAGTTGGTGGGTCGTTGCAAGATCAAGTGGTGTACGGAGTAGGAGGAGTTAAGAATTGCCCCAATTTCATGAAAAATGAAGATAGTTTATTCGGATTCTCTCAGGGCTGCCTTCCTATGACAAGATGGGACGAACACAATAAATTTTTCAATAGAATTGGGTTGGTATTTCTATTTATTCTGAAAAATAATTAAACATTCCATTTTTTTCTTAGTAAAGACATTGACTTTATTGATATGACATTTTGAAGAGTAAAGGTTACGTTCGGGTTGAATGCTCTTATCAGAAGAAATCAGTCACAAATCGAAAAGGGTCTTTGG
The DNA here is from genome assembly GCF_007990345.1 of Gossypium hirsutum. Classification (NCBI taxonomy): domain Eukaryota; kingdom Viridiplantae; phylum Streptophyta; class Magnoliopsida; order Malvales; family Malvaceae; genus Gossypium; species Gossypium hirsutum. The sequence goes on along the minus strand of NC_053432.1, from coordinate 3,837,138 downwards.
GTTGGCGATTGGAAATCGCAAAATGCAAGGGATTTCATGAAGTATACTATTTCCAGGGGATACAAAGTTAATTCTTATGAATTTGGTAACTAAATTTGTTTTCCCGAAGCTCTACATGAGATTATTTTTCATTATACTTTTTGAATTGTATTTTAATCAATTTATTATTTCAGGAAATCAACTCTCCGGAGCTGGGATGGGTGCAAGCGTTGAGGCTGAACAATATGGAAAAGACATAGTAGTACTTAAGAATCTAGTGGAAGAATTACACCCAGATCCCAAAACTCAACCAAAGGTTTTAGGTCCTGGTGGCTATTATGATGAGAAATGGTTTAATTCCTTCCTAAAAGTTTCAGGACATGATGTTGTTGATGGAGTTACACACCATATCTATAATCTTGGACCTGGTATCCAAATATGTCTCAATTCAGTGTTCATTGAAGAGCTTTTAGAGGCTTACTTATTACTAGTAGGGTCAGTTTCTTAATTTGATGGATGCATATGCAAGTGATGATCCAAACATGATTACCAAGATTCAAGATCCATCTTACTTAAATCAGGTTGTCCAAACCTATAAAGGTGTTTTGAATATTGTCAACAGGTTTAAATCGCAGTCGGGAGCTTAGGTTTCTGAATATGGCAGAGCTCTTCACGGCGCTGCTAAAGATTTGTCCCCAACCTTTGTTGATGGATATTGGTAATATTTTTCTCTCCTTTTCTTCGACCTCTACCTTTTCTTTGTGTATAATAAAACACGCGGTTGAACTTTTCTCCCTTAACAGGTATCTTGATCAATTGGGAATGGCTTCAACCTACAATCACAAGGTCTTTTGCAGGCAAACTCTAATCGATGGAAATTATGCTTTACTTAATACTACAACATCTATTCCCAATCCAGATTACTACGGGTCCATATCTTCACACGGATAGTGTGAGCCTTATCCTTGCTTTTTTTCCCTATAGCAACCAACATAATTCATCTTATTAATTTGTTTCGTTTCTAGTGCACTTCTATGGCACCTGCTTATGGGAAGTACTGTACTTGCCGTAACTCAATTGTCTAACCCAAATTTGAGTGTATATGCTCACTGTGTGAAGAAAAAGGTAAGCCAACTTTGATAGAGCGAACTTTTCGTTTTTCAAATTATTTATTTTTATTAAATGTTATCAGCATCATTTTCTCTCTTGTAGGCTGGTATTTCTATCATTTTTATTAACATGTCGAAAGATAGCTCGTTCAACGTCACCCTTTCAAATTACGAGCACCAGAGTCGTAATTTGAGATCCACGGATGTTGCGAAGCCTAATTTTGAATTTAGAGGTTCCAAGGATAGAGAGGAGTATCATTTGGCTGCGCTAGCTGGAAATATACAAGGTCAAATCGTGTTGCTAAATGACGTTCCAATGGTTCCAACAGAAACATTAGACATTCCAGTGATGGAACCAAAGCTTGTCAATGCTTCCACGCCCATCTCTATTTCAGCTCATTCCATAGTCTATGTAACCATCAGTCTATGTAACCATCAGACACTTTCAAGCCCTTGCCTGTGCATAAATTACATCATTACTTTATCTAAAATGTAATACCTTTAAACCTTGCTTGAACTTTTAGAATGTGATAAGAGTTTCTAACTTATTTTTCCAGTTGTTACTATTGTTCTTAGTTATGTACGAATTTTTAGATTTTAGTATCCTTCGATTTTTCTGCCTTATCTCAATTCATTTCTAACTATATTTTTGCATGGACAAAAAAATCCACCGGGAATAAATCACTCACTGTTGCTTTTATATTAGATTCGGCATGTCTACAATGTTTGTATTTTCCACCTACTTCATTTCCCTACATCTTTGGTCACAAGTTGCCTAGTGCAATTTCAAATTTAAAGACAGTGTCCTACATGTTTTAATGATAAAGGTGAACACAATAAAATGTAATGCAATTAATCGAAACTCATTTAGTTACCTTAGAAATACCTTTTTTTTTCCAAATATTACAACATAACAAAAAATAAGAATTAATTGAACGTTATTGGAAGAAAATAATATTCCTTTTCAATGTTTGGCGAAAATAAACTTTATTAAGGATAACGAACACCCTCCTTTGTTTGGGGCCGTTGTGGAACTGGTATAGGCCTCTCCTCGTTGAAGATTGAAATTGTTCTACTTCAACCTCCTCATTCTGATTTTGTGGGATTTGAGTACTCTTTCCACTCGTGCCTTGGATGCCTAATTTGAGTAGCCATTTCGTTCATAACTTTCCCACGGCTTGTTTTGTTCTTTTATTCTTGTTTTCTTTTTATAATACTTCCTCTTTTACTTCATTTAGTTAGTAGGGAAAAATAACACAGGAGGTCCTTGTACAAAAGAGTCAAGACCTATTTAGTCCATGTACTATAAGAGAGTGTGCAAAAAAGGACAGTTAATGACGAAATTGACTATTTACGTCAATAAAATGTTAGGACACGAGCAATTCAGTCCATCTCAAATTAAAATAGGGTAATCTAGTCCCCATATTATTCAAATTTGTGGAAAAAGGGATAATTGATAGGGGGTTAACTCCTCTCGTTTGTAAAAAAAAATAAATGGTTTAGAGAAACACAAGATAGGTGCAAATGTGAAAAAATATATCTACACAATATAATCATCAGTTGGTGGAGTTTGATAAATTAAAAAAACATAAATAATTCGAACAACTTTATATCAAATAATAAAGTTTATAAAGATTCAAACATATGTAATTAATAGTTTTTAGTAATTTTGCAATGTCAGTAACCAGAATTTCGATGGAAAATATACTTTGCAAATTTTAAATAAAGAATTTTGTACTACTTCGCCAACTGAGCCAAGTGTCAAATCCACTAGCTAGGTGGCTTAGCTATTGGGGTTTTATTGTATAAAAGGTGAAATATGGGCACTTGGGCGGCATTTGTTCTTCCCCAATTGGTTTCGAATTTTCAAAAAAACAAAATGACAGAAAATTTTAGGAAAATAAAATAAAAAATCCCTATAGGGTTTGGATTTTACGTTATAACGGTTTGATTTTTTATGCGTTTCATTACACTAAAAACAAAAGCAAGTCTTTCTTTGTCTTGGTAGTTCATGTCATCATCGTTAAGATGTGCTTTGTAAAGGCCCGGTGTAAAATTCTCAAAACCAACAATTCCTTCTCTTATAAAAACCAAGTGGTCTATCTTTTCTATAAAACAAAGGAAAAAAAAACTTTCTACTGAAATCCATATACGATAGAATTGATTTAAAATATATATTACTTTCAATTATCAAGTAAATTAAAATAACTCTGAAAGTTCTTTTATGTATGCGAATATTTTAAGATACGATAGAGTTTATGAAAATTCATGAAAGAGGTTCAGGATTTTGGAGCGAATGTAGATAGGTCCTCTCCGGAAAATTTTCGAAGAAACAACGGGGGGGAACTTTTTCTAATATGCTACTACTGTCGACACGGAATTTCTAACATTTCAAGTTTAATGATAGGTTTAATTATTGCAATAATATAATCTCCGCATACTTCCTTCACGTGCAATATTTACTTGTTAAAATATTATTCAAAATACAATTTTCCTTGTGACAAAACCCACATTCCTATTCCATTGACAATACGGACAACAAGACATAAAAGCTAAAGAAACAATACAAGCCTTTAATTTGGAATTTAAATGGTAGATGGCCCAAAAGTGGTTTTAAAATGAAATTTCCATGCCAACTAACGAGTTGGAATTATTATCTCGACTGTAGTTGAAAAGGAATTAGTTGCAGCTGCAAAACTGTAACTTTTAAACAAAATGATGATGATGCCTTTACCACGATTAAATTTCCTAACCAATTTTAAATTCGTATCTAATTGTAACAAACTTTTAATACACGCATATATATAAATGCATGCATGATTACAATTGCATTACCCTCAATTCTTCCCGCTCTTTCCTAATATATACATATCGTGAATATGGATTTGAAGTGCATATTCAGCCTAGTAATCCTTGTTTCCCAGATATCACTTTCGTCGACGCAAAATGTGAGCGTTGTGATTCAAGGATCAACATCAATTGGTGAAACAGATGATAACTTTGTATGCCCTACATTGGATTGGTGGCCTACTGAAAAATGCAACTACAATCAATGTCCTTGGGGAAAGGCTGGAGTTTTAAATTTGGTAAGAATATTTTATTGTGTGTGTATGAACAATGTCTTTTACATAAATTTTGACTTTTCTTGTACTTTATGTTTTTCGTAGGATTTGAAAAAGAAGGGTCTGATAAATGCAATAAAAGGTGAGTTCTACGTATATAATATTACATGTCTCTATCATTAATTCATCCATGGTAGTCCAGAAGAGACTGCAAATATTGTTATTTGAATATTGTTAAAAGCCACCTCGTAAGAGTGGTTGTGTAAACGAGTTGGACTAAACTTGGTTCAAAGCTGGTAAGAACAATTTCAAACTAATTTTTGAAATTACTTTCAGCATTCAATCCTTTAAGAATCAAAGTTGGTGGGTCATTGCAAGATCAAGTGGTGTACGGAGTAGGAGGAGTTAAGAATTGCCCCAATTTCATGAAAAATGAAGATAGTTTATTCGGATTCTCTCAGGGCTACCTTCCCATGGAAAGATGGGACGAACACAATAAATTTTTCAATCAAACTGGGTTCGTATTTCTATTTATTCCAAAAAATAATTAAACATTCCATTTTCTTTTCTTAGTAAAGACATTGACTTTATTGATATGACATTTTGAAGAGTAAAGGTTACGTTCGGGTTGAATGCTCTTCTCGAAAGAAATCGGTCACAAATCGAAAAGGTTCTTTGGGTTGGCAATTGGCAATCGCAAAATGCAAGGGATTTCATGAAGTATACTATTTCCAGGGGATACAAAGTTGATTCTTATGAATTTGGTAACTAAATTTGTTTTCCCGAAGCTCTGCATGAGGTTATTTTTCATTATACTTTTCGAATTGTATTTTAATCAATTTATTATTTCAGGAAATCAACTCTTCGGAGCTGGGATGGGTGCAAGCGTTGAGGTTGAACAATATGGAAAAGACATAGTAGTACTTAAGAATCTAGTGAAAGAATTACACCCAGATCCCAAAACTCAACCAAAGGTTTTAGGTCCTAGTGGCTATTATGATGAGAAATGGTTTAATTCCTTCCTAAAAGTTTCAGGACATGATGTTGTTGATGGAGTTACACACCATATCTATAATCTTGGACCTGGTATCCAAATATGTCTTAATTTAGTGTTCATTGAAGAGCTTTTAGAGGCTTACTTATTACTAGTAGGGTCAATTTCTTAATTCGATGGATGCATATGCAGGTGATGATCCAAACATGATTACCAAGATTCAAGATCCATCTTACTTAAATCAGGTTGCCCAAACCTATAAAGGTGTTTTGAATATTGTCAACAAGTTTAAATCGCAGTCGGGAGCTTGGGTTTCTGAATCTGGCGGAGCTCTTCAAGGCGGTGCTAAAGATTTGTCCCCATCCTTTGCTGATGGATTTTGGTAATATTTTTCACTCCTTTTCTTCGACCTCTACCTTTTCTTTGTGTATAATATAACACGCGGTTGAACTTTTCTCCCTTAACAGGTATCTTGATCAATTGGGAATGGCTTCAACCTACAATCACAAGGTCTTCTGCAGGCAAACTCTAATCGGTGGAAATTATGCTTTACTTAATACTACAACATCTATTCCCAATCCAGATTACTACGGGTCTATATCTTCACACGGATAGTGTGAGCCTTATCCTTGCTTTTTTTCCCTATAGCAACCAACATAATTCATCTTATTAATTTGTTTCGTTTCTAGTGTACTTCTATGGAACTGGCTTATGGGAAGTACTATACTTGCCGTAACTCAAGAGTCTATCCCAAATTTGCTTCTATATGTTCACTGTGCGAAGAAAAAGGTAAGCCAACTTTGATAGAGCGAACTTTTCGTTTTTCAAATTATTTATTTTAATTAAATGTTATAAGCATCATTTTCTCTCTTGTAGCCTGGGATTTCTATCATTTTTCTTAACTTGTCAAAAGATAGCTCGTTCAACGTCACCCTTTCAAATTACGAGAACCAGAGTCGTAATTTGAGATCCACGGATGTTGCGAAGCCTAATTTTGAATTTAGAGGTTCCAAGGATAGAGAGGAGTATCATTTGGCTGCGCTAGCTGGAAATATATAAGGTCAAATCGTGTTGCTAAATGACGTTGTAATACCCCATACCCGTACCTGAGACCGTGATAGGATACGAGGCATTACCGAGATTTTCAGAATAATTTCAATTAATTTATATTATTTAGTATTCATTTTCATGTTTCATGTAACATCTTTTTCATATATTCAATTCAAAATATCATATAAAATACGATACAATACTTAAATTGTCTTATTTACATGATCATTCAGGATATACGAACCTACCTGACTAAATTGCAAAAATACCAAGATTTAGGGGCATATTGGTAATTTACCATTTTTCCAAATTTCACCCAATCTTAAATGGATAATTTCATTCAATTCATTAATTTAGATAATAAAACAATTCATCCCCTTCAATTTAGTCATTTTTGACATTTTTACAAAATTACCCCCTAAAGTTTTACTTTTATTCAATTTAGTCCATGCGCTTAAAACATGCAAATTAGCCATGCTAACTAAATATTCATATATATTTTCCTCCTCCTCCTCTCCATTCCACATTCTTAATGTATATAACACACTTGTAAGTAACATTATCTATAATTTTTATTATTTACTTTATGGATATTCAAGCTGTCCATCTGTGTCGTAGTCACTAAATTATTTATATCTGGAGCTAACTCCAAATTAAGATCTTCTAATTTTCCCTGAAACTAGACTCATATATATTCTTACCATAAAATTTTCAGAATTTTTAGTTTATCCAATAAGTACAGTTTATTCTTTAAATTTACCCCTATTCTGATGTCTGACAGTTTCGACCCTTCTTCACTAAAAATTAATTATCTCATAGTACAAAACTCAGATAATATTCCCGTTCTTTTTTCTCCTGAAAATAGACTCATTAGGGATTCTAAAAACATAACTTTAAGCCTCTAATTATTTTTATCCAATTTTTTGTGATTTTCCAAAGTCAGAATAGGAGAACCCAAATTCATTCTAACCTTGTCTCACAAAATTCATTATATCTCATAATTTACAATTCAATTCTTATACTGTTTCTTCTATAAGAAACTAAACTCAATAAGATTTAATTTCATATTTTATTCATCCTCTAATTAAATTTCTACAATTTTTGGTGATTTTTCAAACTTAGATTACTGTTGCTGTTCAAAATAGTCTTAGTGCAAAATGTTGATTTTCTACTTTTAATTTCAATTTAATCCTAACTAAATTCACTTGCTTTTCTATCTTAATTCATACTTTACTTCTACTCAATTTTTAACCAAACTTAGACATAATTATCTATTTTTCATCATAAAACCATAATTTTGAAATTCTTTCAATTTAGTCCTTAAAGCATAAAACTTATGAATCACTTTACAATTCAATCCTTATATCATTTCTAACTTGAATTTCTATCAATTTATCCCTTAATTCATCATTTTATTTAACATGGATAATATCTAAAAATCTAATAACTTTCAAAATATCAACTTAATTCCATCAAAACTTTGTTCTGAAACTTCTAAAACATCAAAATTAAGTAAAAAGGGTTTGATTGACTTACCTATTAAAGCTTAAAGCTTCAAACCTTAATTTTCCCTTTTCCCCCTTTCTTTCTTTTCTTTCTTTCTTTTTCTCCTTCATTTCATTCTGTTTCTTTTCTATCTTCCTTCTTTTTTTTTATTTCATTTGTTTTATATATATAATATAGTAACAATAAAAATCTATTAAATAACCAATATTTATTTAACATTTGTATCCATTTATATCCTTACATTTGCCTTTCTTTAATCTATTTATTATATAAATATCTTTTACTTAATATTAATATATAATTTAATAATATACTTATATGATAAGTAAATATACATGTATTTTACAATTGTATGTATATTAATATTACACATGTCACCATATCCATATACACCATACATTTGTCTTTTCTTAATTTATTTCAAAATATAATAATATAATTAATTTAATTTGTAATATAATAAAATAATAACATTAATAATATATTTATAATTTAAACAACATAAAAATCAAAGATTTTTATGTTTTGCCGCCTCATTCTTTAGAATTGCCTATTTAGTCCCCCTTATCTTCTTTAATTCTGTAATTAAACTTTTACACTTCATTCAACTTAATCTTTTTTCCTAATCACTCTTAATTAAGTTAAATTCACTTAATTAAACTCTAATTAACAACTCATTTTACTTCGTAAATATTTTTAATAAATATTTACGAATCCATTTTTCATAAACAGAGATCAGAAATTACACTTTTTCAGTATCGGTAAAATTTGGGTCATTACAGACGTTCCAATGGTTCCAACAGAAACATTCGACATTCCGGCGATGGAATCAAAGTTTGTCAATGCTTCCACACCCATCTCTATTGCAACTCTTTCCATAGTCTATGTAACCGTCAGAGACTTTCAAGCCCCTGCATGTGCTTAAATTACATCATTACTTTATCTAAAATGTAATACCTTTGAACCCTGCTTGAACTTTTAGAATGTGATAAGAGTTTCTAACTTATTTTTCCAGTTCTTACTATTGTTCTTAGTTATGTACGAATTTTTAGATTTTAGTATCCTTCGATTTTTCTACCTTTATCTCAATTCATTTTTTACGATATTTTGCATGGACAAAAGAATCCACTGGGAATAAATCACTCACTGTCACTTTTATATTAGATTCGGCATGTTTCCAATGTTTGTTTTTTCCATCTACTTCATTTCCCTACATCTTCGGTCACAAGTTGCCTAGTGCAATTTTAAATTTAAAGACAGTGTCCTACATGTTTTAATGATAAAGATGAACACAATAAAATGTAATACAATTAATCGAAACTCATTTAGTTACCTTAGAAATACCTTTTTTTTCCAAATATTACAACATAACAAAAAATAAGAATAAAATGAACGCTATTGGAAGAAAATAATATTCCTTTTCAATGTTTGGTGAAAAGAAACTTTATTAAGGATAACGAACGCCCTCTTTTGTCTAGGGCCGTTGTGGAACTGGCATAGGCCTCTCCTCGTTGAAGATTGAAATTGTTCTACGTCAACCTCCTCATTCTGATTTTGTGGGATTTGAGTACTCTTTCCACTCGTGCCTTGGATGCCTAATTTGAGTAGCCAATTCGTTCATAACTTTCCCACGGCTTGTTTTGTTCTTTTATTCTTGTTTTCTTTTTATGATACTTCCTCTTTTACTTCTTTTAGTTAGTAGGGAAAAATAACACAGGAGGTCCTTCTACAAAAGAGTCAAGACCTATTTGGTCCATGTGCTATAAGAGAGTGGGCAAAAAAGGACAATTAATGACGAAATTGATTATTTACGTCAATAAAATGTTAGGACGCGAGCAATTCAGTCCATCTCAAATTAAAATAAGGTAATCTAGTCCCCATATTATTCAAATGTGTGGAAAAAGGGATAATTGAATAGGGGGTTAACTCCTCTCGTTTGTAAAAAAAATTAAATGGTTCAGAGAAAAACAAGATAGGTGCAAATGTGAAAAAAATACATCTACACAATATAATCATTAGTTGGTGGAGTTTCATAAATTAAAAAAACATAAATAATTCAAACAACTTTATATCAAATAATAAAATTTATAAACATTCAAACATATGTAATTAATAGTTTTTAGTAATTTTGCAATGTCAGTAACCCCGAATTTCGATGGAAAATATACTTTGCAAATTTTAAATAAAGAATTTTGTACTACTTCGCCAACTGAGCCAAGTGTCAAATCCACTAGGTAGGTGACTTAGCTATTGGGGTTTTCTTATATACAAGGTGAAATATAGGCACTTGGCCGGCATTTGTTCTTCCCTAATTAGTTTCGAATTTTCAATATAAAAAAAGGACAGAAAATTTTAGAAAAATAAAATAGATAATCCCTAAAGGGTTTGGATTTTACGTTATAACGGTTTGATTTTTTTATGCATTTCATTACACTGAAAACAAAAGCAATTCTTGCTTAGTCTTTGTAGTTCATGTCATCGTCGTTAAGATTTTCTTTCTAAATGCCCGGAGTAAAATTCTCAAAACCAACATTTCCTTCTCTTATAAAAACCCTGTGGTCTATCTTTTCTATAAAACAAAGAAAAAAGAACTTTCTATTGAAATCCATGTACGATAGAATTGATTTAAAATATATATTACTTTCAATTATCGAGTAAATTAAAATAACGCAGAAAGTTCTTTTATGTACGCAAATATTTTAAGATACGATGGATTTTATGAAAATTCATGAAAGAGATTTAGGAATTTGAAGCGAAAGTAGATAGGTCCTCTCCAGAAAATTTTTGAAAAAACAAATGTGGGAATCTTTTTCTAAAAAGCTACTACTATCGACATGGAATATCTAACATTTCAAGTTTAATGGTAGGTTTAATTATTGCAATAATATAATCTCTGCAGACTTCCTTAACATGCAATATTTACTTGTTAAAATATTTTTAAAAATATAATTTTCCTTGTAACAAAACCCATATTGTAACACCGCAAACCCGGCCTAGACGTTCTGACTGAATCTGGAGATGCCACATGGAATGGGATTGGGAAACGAGTTTGTCCAGTTAATTAGCTTTTATCCTAACTTGAAGTAAAACACATGTTCTTTGTTATGTCTGAAATTGAATCTTTTTAACGGAAGCTTTGGAAAACACTTATTTTAGGAAAACCGTTCGATCTTAGTGAAAACTAAGTTTGACCATTCCTCACCGTAATAAAATCGTAAATCAAGTTTTAAAATTGAAATTTAAAACCAAACAGTTCAAATTCCAACAGTTACATCAAAACCCCAATTAAGTAATAAAATCTGAAGGTTAACGGAAAGCATTCTAAAATTTATGTGTAGCCACCGTCGAGTCCTCTGCCGCACCGATCCGTCAAGTTTGGGGATTATGTAACACCCTAACCCGTATCCGTCACCGAGAAAGGGTTAAGAGGCATTATCGGATAACACACCTTATTCACATACATTTATACATTCATACTCAAAATCCATTCAAATCATTCACATTGTCCCTTATAAGGCTCTACGAGACCTTAAAACATGCTTAGAAGTGGTTTGGGACTAAACCGATAAACATTTACAAACTTTGAGAAACTTAGAAAATTTTTCAACATTTAAGGGTCACATGATCGTGTGAACAAATCGTGTGCCTCTCACGGTCACCAGACACACCCGTGTCACGAGCTGTGTGAAAACAGGGCATACATACTGACTTGTACTACACGGTCGAGGACACACCCGTGTGCTATGGCCGTGGGAAAACTGGAGGGGTTACTGACTTGGGTCACACGGCCGACCACATGCCCATGTGCCAGCCGATGTGCCACACACGACCAGTAGACACGCCCATGTGTCTAGGCCGTGTCAAACCTACAGGGTATATTGACTTTAGTTTGAAGGGTTACCCCAGGGGACACACGTCCGTATAACATGACCGTGTGTCGCACATGGCTGAGACACACGCCTGTGTCTCTGTTCGTGTGGACAAAAATAGGCAACTTATAAAGCCAATTTGCCACCCTTCTCTCATGCACACAAAGTGACCAAATTGGTACCATTTAACACATATATAGGCAGCCAAAAGATGCCAATTCATACACGTATCATGTCATCTATATTTAACCATTTCAACTACTCAAGTCCATATTCAAAACATACCAAATCATGAAGCCAAAATCATCACAACTTACATAACTTCTAAATGCATTTCTATCACCTTTCCATCAACTAAATCATGCTTCTCAAACATATCAATTCATCATGTATCAATTATACCAAAATTTACCATTCTTCAAGCATTTATACATCAATTTATAACTAGCCAAATAAGCAACCATTTAACCATATTAACAACCATGGCAACATGTTAAAAAATAAGGTAATTTATAATTCACATATACCACTTATCAAACACATAATTCAAGCCAACTTAAATGGCCATACACACCAACATTTACAAGCCAACTCTCATGGTTAAAAACATAGTTCAAAACATACCAAGATGACACTAACCTATAATGCCATACACCAAAAATACAAAGTTCCCAAAAGTACCAACGAGATGATCGATAGTGTGGTGATGTTTCCTGATGATCCCCGAGTCTGAGCTAGCTTCGGTAATCTATAAAACAGTGGAAAATAAACACATTAAGCTTTAAAAGCTTAGTAAGCCATATACAAATAAAGTCATCTCATGAATATTTGCATATCAATTCAAATAAGCTAAACATAGCTAATTCCATTCAAATTCACAAACCTTTCTCATTGAACATATATTCAATGTCTTAATCGAGTTCATCAAATACTTCCCTTTTTCAATACTTGTACATAACTGAGTCACTTAGCTCATTCATATATTCCTTCTCAACTTGAATTTTCCCGTTGAACCGTTCGGAATCATTAAGGATACTCAAAAAATCACATAAGCTCGTACAATGCCATATCCTAGATATGGTCTTACCTGTTATTACATATCGATGCCACTGTCCTAGACAAGGTCTTACACGAAATTGATTAACGATGCCAATATCCCAGACATGGTCTTACACGTAATCATAATACAATGACAATGTCCTAGACATGGTCTTACATGTAATCACATCTCGGTAACCTAATGTAATGACATTTGTATCATATACTATTCCTAAGGTTCGTACAGGACTTTCAAATGTCGTAACTCTGTCGATTCTTGCTCGTAATTACTCGTTCAACATTTATAACATTTAAGTGACAAGTAAACACATATAATACAATTTAAATATATTTATTTGCATATAAACTTACCTCGTAGTAGGAATAGAAGGACCAGATTGACTATTCGATAACTTTTGATTTCCTTCGATCTAAATCTGATTTCTTTCGTTCTTAATCTCAATCAAGCTAATGAAGTGCCAAAATTGAAAGCCCTAGTTTAGCTTCTTCTTCTTTGTTGTTTCAGTGCAAAAAAGATGATAAAATGGCCACCTTAATGTTTCTTTTAATTAATATTAAGTTAAATCACAAATTACTAAATTAACCTTTGTTTAAACATTAATAATTCATTTAATGGATGGTTATTCATGTAAATTTCCACTAATAATAGTATAATTACAACATAAGGACCTTTCTTTTAATAAGCCATAGCAATTAGACACCTTTATCAAATAAAATGCAACTTTTTCATTTTACGCGATTAAGTCCTTTTATCAAATTAAGCATTCAAACGTTAAAATTATTTCACGAAATTTTCACAAATATATATTCACATGCTGTAAACACCAAAAATAATATTAAAATAATTTTACGACCTCAGATTTGTGGTTCTGAAACTACTGTTTTGATTTATAAAATCGAGCTGTTACAACTCTCCCCCCTTAGGGATTTTCGTCCTCGAATATCTTACCAGCGAATAGGTTTGGATATTGCTTTCTCATAGCATCCTTGGGTTCCCATGTAGCTTCTTCTACCCCGTGTCGATGCCATAATACTTTTACTAACACTATTCTTTTATTTCTTAGTTCATTGATCTCACGAGCTAGAATTTGAATCGGTTATTCACTGTACGATAAATCTGACTGAATCTCAACTTTGGTCGGGGAAATAACATGCAAAGGATCAGATCGATATCGTTGAAGCATCGATACATGAAATACATTGTGAATCTTTTCTAACTCAGAAGGCAATGCTAGCCGATAAACAACTGGTCCGACTCGTTCGATGATTTCATATGGTCCGATAAATCGTGGACTCAATTTGCCTTTATGACCAAAACGAAGTATTTTCTTCCACGGAGATACTTTAAAAAACACTTTATCCCCGATCTGAAACTCAATATCTTTTCGTTTCAAGTCTGCGTAAGATTTCTGTCGATCTGAAGCTGCTTTTAAACTATCACGAATTACTTTCACTTTTTCTTCTGTTTCTCTAATCAGATCAACCCCGTGAATCTTATTCTCGCCAAGTTCAGTCCAGTATAACAGCGTTCGACACTTCTGACCGTATAAAGCTTTATAAGGTTTCATTTTAATACTCCATTGAAAACTATTTTTATACGCGAATTCAATCAAAGACAAATACCTTTCATACGTACCTTTGAACTCAAGAATGCAACATCTCAACATATCCTTGAGTATCTGAATAACTCGCTCAGATTGACAATCCATCTACGGATGAAATGCGATACTAAAATGTAGTTTTGTACCTAGTGCATCTTGTAGTTTCTTCCAAAACCTTAATGTGAACCTCGGATCTCTACTCGAAACAATAGAAATATGTACTCCGTGTAATCTCACAACCTCGAAGATATACAACTCAGCTAACTTTTCAAGTGAATAGTCTGTCGTACCAGAATGAAATGAGTCGATTTTGTCAACCTGTCAACTATAACCCAGATCGCATCTTTCTTTCTCAGAGCTAGGGGCAATCTCGACACAAAATTCATAATCACTTTATCCCATTTCCACTCGGGAATCATAAGGGGTTGCAATAAACCTGACGGCACTTGATGTTCAGGTTTAATTTGCTGACAAATCAAGCATTTCGAAACAAATTCCAAAATATCGTGTTTCATACCATGCCACCAATAAAGTTGTTTTAAGTCATTATACATTTTTGTGCTTTCGGGATGAACAGATAAACAACTATTATGTTCTTCGTTCAAAATTATCTGAATCAACTCTGTATTTCTCAAGATACATATTCAGCCTCTGAATCTTAAACAATCATCGGAATCAACCTGAAATTCTGAATCAGGGTTCAAATCACATTGAGATCTTTTTGCTAACATTTCATTATCAACCTTCTGAGCTTCACAAATCTGTTGTATAAACAACGGTCTCACTTTCAATTCAGCTACAATTGAACCGTCATCAGATAGAGCCAACTGAGTGTTCATTGCACGTAGAGTAAACAAATATTTTCGACTTAATGCATCAGCAACTACGTTTGCCTTTCCCGGATGATAGTCAATCACTAGCTCGTAATCTTTTAGCAATTCTTGCCATCTTCGCTATCACAAATTCAAATATTTCTGAGTCGTCAGATAATTTAAACTCTTATGATTTGAATAAACATGGAATTTCTCACCGAACAAATAATGGTGCCAAATATTCAATGCAAACACAATGGGTGCTAACCCTAAATCATTCGTCAGGTAATTCTTTTCATGTGGCTTCAACTGTCTCGAGGCATAAGCTATAACTTTGCCTTCCTGCATCAAAGTGTCGCCCAAACCATTTAACGATGCATCACTATATATCACAAATTCTTTACCCGATTCTGGCTGTACTAACACTAGAGCTTCAGTCAAAAGAACTTTTAGCTGATCAAAACTTTTCTGACATTTCTCAGACCATTCAAACAGTACATCTTTCTGAAGAAATCTTGTTAACAGAGTCGCAATCATTGAAAAGCTTTTCACAAACCGTCTATAATAACCAACTAGTCTCAGAAAACTATTGACTTCGGATACATTTCTCAAAGGCTTCCAATCCATTAGTGCAGAAATCTTGCCCAGATCGACTCAAATACCCGATGATGACACAATATGCCCTAAAAACCAACCTCACATAACTAGAATTCACATTTATTGAACTTTGCATATAACTGCTTATCACGCAGAGTCTGTAACACAATTCTCAAATGCTCGTCATGCTCAGTTTCATCTCGTGAATATATCAAAATATCATCTATGAACACAACAACAAATCGATCTAGGTACGGTCTGAAAATCTAATTCATTAAGTCCATAAAGATAGCAGGTGCATTCGTTAGTCCGAAAGGCATAACTAAAAATTCATAATGAACATATCTCGTTCTAAATGCAGTTTTTGGCACATCAGAGTCTTTAACTCGTAACTGGTAATAACCCGATCTCAAATCTATCTTTGAAAACACTGTAGCCCCTTTTAACTGATCAAACAAAACATCTATCTGCAGTGAAGGTTATTTGTTCTTTTGCACAAACAACACAGGAGCACCCCAAGGCGAGAAAATCAGTCTTGCAAAACCTCTATCCATCAGTTCTTGCAATTGAACTTACAATTCTTTTAACTCTATTGGATCTATCGACATTAACATTGTACCCGGTATTAACTCAATGCCAAACTCAACCTCTCGGATCGGTAGTAAACCCGGTAACTCTTCGAGAAACACATCTGGATACTCACACACAACTGGTACTGATTCGATCTTCTTTGCAATCACTTTCATATCTAGCACATAAGCAAAGTAAGCTTTATAACTCTTTCTTACATATTTCTGAACTAACATCAATGAAATCACTATTGGTAAGCCATTCAGATCATCTTATTCAATCTAGATAATCTCATTATTTTGACATCTCAAATCAATCATCTTTCGTTTGTAATTCACAACAGCATCATGCAGCGTTATATCAAATTCATCAAATGGTATAACATCAAATTAGCAGGAAAATAATTATCCCGAGTCATCAATAGACAGTTCTTGCACACTTTATCAACCAATACACACTTGTCCAAGAGGTTTGATACTCTAATTACAAATTCAATAGACTCTACAAGCAAAGTCTTACTAGATACTAAATTCACACATATATACGAATGAGTTGATCCTGGATCTATCAATGCAATAACTTTAGTATCATAGATAGTAAAAATACCAGTGATACCATCTAGAGATGACGCTTCTTCACGAGCGCAAATAGTGTAGGCTCGTGCAGGTGCTCTAGCATCAGATATCGCAGTAGTGTCTTGTGTCGCACCTCTACCACCACACACATTTCCTATGTTTCTAGGTGGTCTACCTTTAGTTGCATTGTTACTCAACCTCGTATTCTGTACTGTATCTTGCTCAACCAACTCCTGATAATAACGGATAAAATGATCCAATGATCCACATTTAAAACAAGCTCTATCATTCAATCTACAATCACCAAGATGTCATTTACCACAATGTTTACATTTAGGTAGATTAGGTCTCGCACTCTCAACACTAGCTATCGAAGTAGCTAGAGCTTTGAAGCTCGACTATTGTCTCACTCGATCTCTATTTGAATGTCCCACTGATGTATTAGAATGACTAAATGAGTCTTGGAATTTCTTCGATTCAGACAGATAAGATTTACTAGTTGTTCTCTTTCTCGAATCTCTTGCTTCAAAATTAGCTTTTCTCTTTTCTTTGTTGAGATCCTCGGCTTTACAAGCCCTCTCAACCAGAACAACAAATTCTTTCAATTCAAGTATCCCAACCAACAGTTTTATATCCTCATTCAACCTGTGTACGAATTGTTTACACATGATCTCTTCAGTAGACACATATTCTTGAGCATATGTGCTCAATTGTACAAATTCTCTTTCGTACTCAGTAACAGCCATTCGGCCTTGTTTTAACTCTAAAAACTCTTTATGTTTCTAATCAAGAAATCGCTCACTTATATATTTCCTTCGAAATTCAAATTGGAAGAATTCTCAGGTAACTCATTCTCTATGAACAACCGATGTCAACATTTTCCACCAATGGTATGCATTATCTTTAAGTAAAGATACCACACATTTTATACATTCATCTGGAGTACAGGACGATTCATCAAATACTCTGATCGTGTTCTCGAGCCAAAACTCAGCTCTCTCCGCACCATCATCAACTGCAGCCCAAAACTCTTTAGCCTTGTGTTTCCAAATCTTATCAATAGGTGGCTTACTCAAGCAAATTAGATCTATCACTTGTGGCACAACTAGGACTTGTTGAGGAACAAGTAGGGGTGGAGGTTGTTAAGCAGCCAGATTCGTCCGAACGAACTCTGTGAACCACTCACGCATCAATTGGAAAAAGGCTTGCTTAGCCTTTCCCCTTTGGCTACTAGATACGAGTCTAGAATTAGACTGCACTGCTCCTTGAGCGGCAGCGGGTGCATTACTTTCAACATCATCAACTACAGCTCGATCATGATCCATTTACTATATAAAAACACATTTTAACTATCAGGAATCATCACACTATCGCAGTTTATATATATGGCATGTATAGCTCAACTCTCACACGTTATGTTAGTCCTAGAATCGACTAAATTGTAGTTCTAACACAAATTAAATGTAACACCCCTAACCTGTATCTATCACCGGAATAGGGTTACGAGGCATTACCGGATAACACACCTTATTCACATACATTTATACATTCATACTTAAAATCCATTCAAATCATTCACATTGTCTCTTATAAGGCTCTACGAGACAATAAAACATACTTAGAAATGGTTCGAGACTAAACTGATAACATTTACAAACTTTGAGAATCTTATAAAATTTTTTAACATTTAAGGGTCACACGTCCATGTGAACAGGCCGTGTGCCTCACACGGTCACCAGACACACCCGTGTCACAGGCCGGGTGAAAACAGGGCATACATGACACACCCGTATGCCATGGACGTGGGAAAATTAAAGGGGTTACACAGCCAACCACATGTCCATGCGCCAGCCCGTGAGCCATACACAACCAATAGACATGCCCGTGTGTTTAGGCCGTGCCAAACCTGTAGGGTATACTGACTTTAATTCAAAAGGTTACCCCAAGGGACACACAACCGTGTAATATGACTGTGTGTCACACACGGCTGAGACACAAGCCCGTGTCTCTTCTCGTGTGGACAAAAATAGGCCATTTATAAAGCCAATTTTCCACCTTTCTCTCATGCACACAAAGTGACCAAATTGGTACCATTTTAACACATATATAGGCAGCCAAAAGATGCCAATTCATACACGTATCATGTCACCTATATTTAACCATTTCAACTACTCAATTCCATATTCAAAACATACCAAATCATTAAGCCAAAATCATCACAACTTACATAACTTCTAAATGCATTTCTATCACCTTTCCATCAACTAAATCATTCTTCTCAAACATATCAATTCATCATGTATCAATTATACCAAAATATACCATTCTTCAAGCATTTATACATCAATTTATAACTAGCCAAATGAGCAACCATTTAACCATATTAACAACCATGGCAACATGTTAAAACATAAGGTAATTTATAATTCACATATACCACTTATCAAACACATAATTCAAGCCAACTTAAATGGCCATACACACCAACATTCACAAGCCAACTCTCATGGTTAAAATCATAGTTCAAAACATACCAAGATGACACTAACCTATACATGCCATACACCAAAAATACAAAGTTCCCAAAAGTACCAACGAGATGATCGATAGTGTGATGATGTTTCCTGACGATCCCCTAGTCCGAGCTAGCTTCGGTAATCTATAAAACAGTGGAAAATAAACACATTAAGCTTTAAAAGCTTAGTAAGCCATATACAAATAAAGTCATCTCATGAATATTTGCATATCAATTCAAATATGCTAAACATAGCTAATCACATTCAAATTCACAAACCTTTCTCATTGAACATATATTCAATGTCTTAATCGAGTTCATCAAATGCTTCCCCTTTTCAATACTTGTACATGACTGAGTCACTTAGCTCATTCATATATTCCTTCTCAACTTGAATTTTCCCGTTGAACCGTTCAGAATCATTAAGGATACTCGAAAAATCACATAAGCTCGTACAATGCCATATCCCAGATATGATCTTACATGTTATTACATATAGATGCCACTGTCCTAGATAGGGTCTTACACGAAATTGATTAACGATGCCAATATCCCAGACATGGTCTTACACGTAAGCACAATACAATGCCAATGTCCCAGACATGGTCTTACATGTAATCACATCTCGGTAACCTAATGTCATGACATTTGTATCCTATACTATTCCTAAGGTTCATACGGGACTTTCAAATGTCGTAACTCTGTCGATTCTTGCTCGTAATTGCTCGTTCAACATTTATAACATTTCGATGACAAGTAAACACATAGAATACAATTTAAAGACACTTATTTGCATATAAGCTTACCTCGTAGTCGAGTAGAGGGACCGGATCGGCTACTCGATAACTTTCGATTTCCCTCAATCTAAATCTGATTTCTTTCGTTCTTGATCTCAATCAAGCTAGAG
Organism: Gossypium hirsutum; assembly: GCF_007990345.1. Lineage (NCBI taxonomy): Eukaryota > Viridiplantae > Streptophyta > Magnoliopsida > Malvales > Malvaceae > Gossypium > Gossypium hirsutum. Next base: position 3,816,933 of record NC_053432.1, on the reverse strand, counting down.
AAGTGCCAAAATTTAAAACACTATTTTAGAGTGCCAAAATTTAAAGCACTATTTTAGCTTCTTCTTCTTTGTTATTTTGGTGCAAAAAAGATGATAAAATGGCCACCTTAATGTTTCTTTTAATTAATATTAACTTAAATCACAAATTACTAAATTAACCTTTGTTTAAACATTAATAATTCATTTAATGGATGGCTATTCATGTCAATTTCCACTAATCATGGTCTAATTACAACATAAGGACCTTCCATTTAATAATCCATAGCAATTAGACACCTTTATCAAATAACATGCAACTTTTGCATTTTACGCAATTAAGTCCTTTTATCAAATTAAGCATTCAAATGTTAAAATTATTTCACGAAATTTTCACACATATATATTCACATGATGTAAAAACCAAAACTAATATTAAAATAATTTTACGATCTCAGATTTGTCGTTCTGAAACCACTTTTCTAATTTAGCTAAAATCGGGTGGTTACAGATTACCTGTACAGATTAAACAGAAAAGGGCGAGTTGTTGCAAACTCAGTGTGTAACCCCCACAGAAAACATGGACACAGTTAAACATCAAAAATCAGTCATATATAGTCTGGGGACTGAGCCCATTATAGATTCAGTTTGGGCCTTAGCCCACTCAGATACAGTCTCAGAAATAAATTAGGGCCTTGGCCCATTCCAGATACAATATGCAGTAACAGAAATCAGAATCCTACCAAACCAGCCTCTACACACTATCTCCATCTGTCCCTACACACCATGTGGGGTTAAAAACACCCACCCATCTCTACACCCCATGCTGTACCTAAATGCAGCACATAATCATAATATTGCAGCTGAGTTGCCAGATGACAGGCTTAAGAGCCTTTCAGAACTCTTCCTCCAAATATCATCAACCCACCCCGATGCAATGCAACATGCAATAAATGTCATGATATTCTGCAATTAACAGTCCATACTTTCAAATCAATACTCATGCTCAATACAGAATTCAGACAAACAAATTACACATATAGGAGTCTAAGTTGTACTTACCGACCCTACAATAGGTCCATAGTCGACTTGGGCGACCCGTGCCACCTTAGAGAACTTTTCAGAAAAATGAGCTCACACACCTATGTGGTCTGCTCATGTAGGCCCACACGGCCCAAATTGGCATTGGCCGTGTAGATCACACGGCCTGGCCCAGAATCCCACACACCCGTGTAAACTACCTGTGTTGGCCCACATGTCTGTGTGACTCATACGGCCCAATCTAGTCTATTTCGTGTGTCACACACGGCCTACCACACGATCAACCACACGTCTGTGTGGTGTCTATAGAATATTTTTTCGGCTTTCACCGAATTTTATTTTTTGCATTTTTAGGTACACACCTGGTATCGATTCGCTGCAAAAAGTATCTGAAGCCTTCTAAAACCTATATTCAACCAATGCAACTCTCAGTTAATCATTTCACTCCTTATTCAATCAAAACCTATTGAAGTCCACCATTGACAATCCATCAAAACCTTACCTTCAACAGAGCAACGGTGGCTTCACACTACTAAAGTACCAATTAACAGCCCCCAAAACCTTAAATTTCCCCTAATCATAAAACGAACCCTATTAATCCATCGGTTTATTTAACCAAAGTGAAAAACAAAACGCACCTAACAAGCTTACCGATAACGCACAAGAGGCACTGTAGTAAAAATACGCAGAAAAATGATGGTAGGTAAAGAGCAAGAATCGAAACTGGCAGCAATAAGGGAAGAAAAATTCGGAAAAGGGGCAAAAAGAAAAGGGAGAATAGAGGGGAGACGAAAATTTGTCAGTTTTTCCTGAAAAGGAAATTTGGGAACTGATTTACCCAAATCCCACTACCCACACTATCTCAACTACCCACTACTCAGATTTTCAGTACAACTCAAACTCTCAGCCACCAAACCGAGCAAAAATAATCAATCATACACACGAAATGAATCAAACACAAGACCTTCAACAATCTAACATACCACTTATCCACCAAACTAGCATGCCTATTCTGATATAAGTTTATCAATAAATAAATAAAAACCTATTGACAAAAGATTGGACTTAACTCATAAAAATACCAAAATTTGCCCAAGTCATAGCTTGAACTTAGGACCTCTCAAACACTCCCAGAACACTTAACCACTAAAGCAGATACATAATTGTATAACACACTCATAAAAATAAAAATAAAATTTTAGGGGAGTTACACACATTTCTATTCCATTAACAATATAGACAACAAGACATAAAAGCTAAAGAAACAATACAAGCCTTTAATTTGGAATTTAAATGGTAGACCGCCCAAAAGTGGTTTTAAGATGAAATTTCTATGCCCACTAACGAGTTGGAATCATTATCTCGATCATAGTTGAAAAGGAATAAGTTGCAGTTGCAAAACTGTAACTTTTAAACAAAATGATGATGATGCCTTTACCACGATTAAATTTTCTAACCAATTTTAAATTCATATCTCATTGTAATAAACTTTTAATACACACATATATATAAACGCATGCATGATTACAATTGCATTACCCTCAATTCTTCCTACTCTTTCCTAATATCTAGACATCATGAATATGGATTTGAAATGCATATTCAGCCTAGCAATCCTTGTTTCCCAGATATCACTTTTGTCGACACAAAATGTGAATGTTGTGATTCAAGGAGCAACATCAACTACTGAAAGAAATGATAACTTTGTATGTGCTACATTGGATTGGTGGTCTACTAAAAAATGCAACTACAACCAATGTCCCTAGGGAAAGGCTGGAGTTTTAAATTTGGTAAGAATATTTTATTGAGTGAGTATGAACAATGTCTTTTACATAAATTTTGACTTTTCTTGTACTTTATGTTTTTTGTAGGATTTAAAAAAGAATGGTCTAATAAATGCAATAAAAGGTGAGTTCTACGTATATAATATTACATGTCTCTATCATTAATTTATCCATGTTAGGCCATACCCTAAGAATCAAAAAAGAGATTGCAAATATTGTTATCCGAATACTGTTAAAATCCACATCATAAGAATGGTTGCGGGAACCAGTTGGACTAAGCTTGGTTCAAAGTTGGTAAGAAAATTTTCAGACTAATTTATAAAATTACTTTCAGCATTTAATCCTTTAAGAATCAAAGTTGGTGGGTCATTGCAAGATCAAGTGGTGTACGGAGTAGGAGGAGTTAAGAATTGCCCCAATTTCATGAAAAATGAAGATAGTTTATTTGGATTCTCTCAGGGCTACCTTTCTATGGAAATATGGGAAGAACTCAATAAATTTTTCAATCAAACTGGGCTGGTATTTCTATTTGTTCTGAAAAATAATTAAACACTCCCTTTTTTTCTTAGTAAAAACATTGACTTTATTGATATGACATTTTGAAGAGTAAAGGTTACATTCGGGTTGAATGCTCTTCTCAGAAGAAATCAGTCACAAATCAAAAAGGGACTTTGGGTTGGCGATTGGAAATCGCAAAATACAAGGGATTTAATGAAGTATACTATTTCCAGGGGATACAAAGTTGATTCTTATGAATTTGGTAACTGAATTTGTTTTCCCGAAGCTCTGCATGAGATTATTTTTCATTATATTTTAATCAATTTATTATTTTAGGAAATCAACTCTCTGGAGTTGGGATCGGTGCAAGCATTGAGGTTGAACAATATGGAAAAGACATAGTAGTACTTAAGAATCTAGTGAAAGAATTAAACCCAGATCCCAAAACTCAACCAAAAGTTCTAGGTCCTAGTGGCTATTATGATGAGAAATGGTTTAATTCCTTCCTAGAAGTTTCAGAACATGATGTTGTTGATGGAGTTACACACCATATCTATTGTAATAGCCCGGTTTTAGCTAAATTAGAATAGTGGTTTTAAAACCACAAATCTGAGGTTAAAATTTATTTTAATATTATTTTTATTTTTTATAGCATGTGATTATATATGTGAGAAAATTTCGTGAGTTAATTTTATCGTTTAATGGCTTAATTTGAGAAAAGGAGTAAATCACGTAAAATGCAAAAGTTGCATTCTATTTGATAAATGTGTCAAATTGCTATGTTTTATTAAATGAAAGGTCCTTATTTTGATATTAGACCATTGATAGTGGAAATGGTCATAAATAGGCATATATTAGATGATTTTATAAAGGTTTCATTAAGGTTAAAATGGTAAAATGGCATATTAGTTATAATTAATAAAAAAAAAAGAATTTGGCTTCATTATCATCTTGTCTAACCAAAAATAAGAAGAAAGAATACCATAGTTAGGACTTTGAAGGTTCGGTACTTGTGAGCTCAAATTGGTATGTGATTTTTGTTCAGTTTTTGATGATTTCTATGTTTCTGTGATCGTTACTTTGAGTACTAGCTAGCCCATGTCCCAATTTTTTATAGTGTTGATGGTTTTGAAAGTTTTCATTGATGAATTAATGTGTTCTTGGATGTTTGATGATGAATTATGAAAACTTGTTGATAGATTAATATGTTTTGTAAATTGATTTTGAGTAAAAATGCATATTAGGGATTAAATTGAGAAAAGTATAAATTAAAGGGTTAAATTGTAAAATAAAAAAAATGGGCTGATAGCGGCATTATAGTAATTTGGCGAAGCATGGGTTAAATTGAATTTTTGTGAATTTTGTGTATTTATGAAACAGGGACTAAATTGAATATGGAACTTTAAGGGCTAAAGTGAAAAAAAAAGCCCAAATATGTGTTTGTGGATTAAATTGAATGAATTGGTGATTAAATGGGTTAATTTTGAATACATATAGATCAAGAAAGAAAGAATTTAGATTTAGATCAGGAAAATCGAAGGTTATCGAGTAATCGATCTGATTCATCAATTTGGAGTACAAGGTAAGTTTGTACATGATAAACATTGTTAAAATTATGTTTTTAATGTTTTGATATTGTATAAATTGTATATATACGACAATGAATGCGTACGATGACAAATCGAATGTATTTGGCACTTAGTGTGCATTTCGAAATAACTTCGGCTATATAAAGCACTTAGTGTGTGAATTAGAATAGCTCCGGTTATGCGTGGCACTAAGTGTGCGATATCATTATAGCTTCGGCTAAACATTTATGCACTAAGTGTGTGAGTTCTTAAAGCATTGAAAGATTTCTGAACGATTTAATGTATTGAACAAAGAGGTGAGAATGAGATAAATAAATACAGAAAACTACAGGTACGTACTATACCAATGTGGTAGTTGATACTATGTGTATGAAGCTGATGAATTTGTATATACATGATAAATGGTCATGAATTAGAACTGAATGATGATATGAGAACTACTAAGTGTTTATTAATTAATGATTTGTATTTTATGAACTATTGAGTATTGTTGGTATGAACTTACTAAGCTGTGAAGCTTATTGTGTGTTATTTGTCTTTGTTTTATAGATTATCGAAGCTAGCTCGAACTCGAGGATCGTCAGGAATACATCATCACACTATCAATCATCTTATTGGTACTTTTGGATGCTTGTAAATATGGTATATGGCATGTATAGGCTAGTGAGTTGATGATATATTTTGAATTATAATTTAATCCATGAGATTTGGCTTACTTTTGGTTGTAAATGTTGGTATGGATATGGCCACTTACTTTGGTTTGATTATGTGATATAGAAATTGTGACAGCCCAAAGTTGATCCTAGTCGGGAAGTGGTTTCGGGACCGCTAAACCGAGTCACCGAAATGTTTGAATGTGATACTTATTGTGTAGAATATGTAATTATGAATGTGTGAAAATTTCAAGCTTCAATTTGGTTGATTTCATGTGAATTTAGTCAATAGGACTTATGTGAGAAAATTCTAAAATGTGATAGGTCAATGTGTGAGGACCTACTAGTGCATGTGGACAAAGGGGGGACTTGCATGTCAAATTCCCCCCCTAATGAGTAGTGGCCGGCCATGACAAGGAAGGATGGGCAAAACATGTCATGAAACATGTTTTGTTAGTGGAAGAATAAAATAAGGAGTATGGGTAATAAAGAAATGGAAAACAAAAGAAAAAAAAAATGTGTGTGTGGTGTTTGTCCCCCATTGCCGTGAGCTAAACAAGAGAAAGGGGGAATTTTGTTCATCCTTTTCTCATCTTCATGCTTGCCAAAAACTAGAAAGAAAAACAAAGAAAAATTTTCTCATCCTTTGGTTCATCCTTGGCCAAAAATTTTAAGGAGGAAAGAAGAAGAAAGGTGAAGAGATTCGGCCATGCATGTAGCTAGGCTAAGGTATGTTTGATGATGTTCCATGAGAGGCATGCATGTTTTAGTTGTTAGCTTGAGTTCTACCTAACCCATGGTCTAAATCTTGCTATGTGATGGAAATGGCACTTGACCATGGATGAATCATTCTTGGTTGATGTTTGATGTTGTGGTGATGAGGCATGAGGATGAGTTAAGATTCGGCCTAGGTGGAGGTTGTGTTAATGCCATTGCATGCAAAATATGAAGCTTGTTAATGATGCATGTGATGATGGCTTGATGATTCTTGAACCTCCTTTTTAGCATTTTTTTTGTTGTGTGAGCACATATGTGCATTGGTTGCTAAATGGAGAAGAATCGGCTAGCAAGATGTGTGCTAAGGCCGAATGTAACTTTGCATGTTAATGAGCAATGCATGTGTTAAATTGATGAAAAGGGGGAGGATGCTTTACTAGTGTGTACATGTGTGTATTAAGTGTTGAAATCGACCCCAAAAATGGACATGCATATTCGGCCAAGGGCAAGAAATTAGCTAATATGTTGTGTTGATGCATGATTTTTGCATGTATGAGACTTTAATGTCTAATGTATAAATATGGGCTAAGTGCCTTGTGTTCATCTTTTGATGCCTAAAATGATGAAATCAATTTATTTGTTTGATTAAGCTCAAGAGCAAAGGGGAAATAAAACCGATAAAGGGAAGGAAAAAGTGGTTAAATAGCTAGCGGAATCGTTCGACAACACCCGAGGTAAGTTCTTGAGTAAGAGAGCTTAAATTTCGGTGTGATTAAATCATGCTCTATGTGTGGCTATTGAGCCGAATGTGCAAGGACAATATGTGCCTTGTGTTTGAGTTTCGTAAACGAAAATGAAATATGAATGTGCTATGAATTATTGTTAGATGTGCATGATTAATTGAATGCTGTCCGGGCTAAGTCCCGAAGGCTTTGTGCTAAGTGAATATATCCGGATTAAGATCCGAAGGCCTGTGTGCGAGATACTAAATCCGGGTTAAGTCCCGAAGGCATTCGTGCGAGTTATTAAATCCGGGTTAAGTCCCGAAGGCATTCGTGCGAGTTATTAAATCCGGGTTAAGTCCCGAAGGCATTCGTGCGAGTTGTTAAATCCGGGTTATGTCCCGAAGGCATTGTGTGAGTTACTAAAACCGGGCTATGTCCCGAAGGCATTTGAACGAGGAGCTATATCCGGTTAAATCCCGAAGGTACGTGATTTGGTAATGAATGAGCTTGCTGTAAAATTCCAGCGAATACTCGAAAAAATCCCAATATGGGGATATGTTACGTATGTGTTGAATTTAATCGAGCCCTTACAAATAAATGTTCGCTCAGTTGATAAACGAGCTACCGGCCTTCGGCCAAGTTAGTTTATTGTGTATGTACATAAGGGTTGTTAATGTTGTGAAGCAAGTTTGATATCGGTAAATTGCGTATTATGAAATATTCCGTTTAGCTAAATGTGTGCTATTCTTTGTGCATGCTGGAATTCCTTGCTCAAACTTACTAAGCATAAATTGCTTACTCGTTACATTGCTCCTCTGTTTTATAGATTTTTGGTTCTCCAGCTATCGGACTCGGGATCTTGAAGTCGAAGTCGCCCACACTATCAAAGGCTCTTTTGGGTACTATTTTGGTTGAATTTTGTTATGGCATGTATAGGACTACCCATTGTTGTCTTTCGAGTACTTTATGAAATGTATAAGTGTACAGCCATGCGAAAATGGCTTGTAGAAGTGGAGTATGGCATTAGACCATTCGTATTTATGAATGTATAGATGGTTTCATGATGTAACTATGTTGGAATGGAAGTGTTGAGCAAATGATCAGCCACTAGAATGGCTAAGTATGATCATATGTGGGCTTATGTATGACAAGGCCCTAGTTGGTCCATGAAACCCCAAATTAGGTAAGGTTCACTTTGAAAACAGAAGCTGATAGCAGCAGTGGTGTGGATTGGAAAAATCACAAGAATTCGTAGGAGTGGAATTAAATAGTGAATAAATTATGTAATCGAACCTTGATGAATCTACTTTCATATGGAAGTAACGAAACAATTATAGGAACAGTACAGAAAGAGATATTCGAGTTCTTGTGGAACAGGGCCAGAACAGTTTCTGGATTCACTGTTCCGCCTTTGGAAATTCACTATAAATTGACCAGAGATAATTAGGGGTCATACCATATATGTATGGATTCCTCTCTGAGTCTAGTTTCCATAGAAACAAACGGCATCAGTATTGAAGCTCTGTGCAGAGAGATATCCCAGTCGTAATGGGAAAAGGTCAGTGTAGTCGACCCCTGTAACATGGGAGACTTTGACTAATAAACTGTACTAATTGGCCCGACCAAAAATTCTAGAAAAAAATCCATAGGTGGGGACATGAGTCTAGTTTCAGGGAAAAATCACAAAACTGATTTTTGAGTTGTGAAACTCAAGATATGATTTTTGAAGCGACTAGTACTCAGACTGGGCAGTGTCTGGAAAAATTTTTCAAAGTTTGTTAACATCTCGTGTCCGACTCCGGTGTCGGTCTCGGGTTCGGGGTGTTACAGAAATGGTAAGTTTTTTGGCATGAAATAGGTGATATGGTAATGTTAAAATGCATTTAAAAGTTATATAAGTTTAATGATTTTAGTATGTTTTGGTTGTGGAATTGAGTAGTTAAAATGGTTGTATATAGATGGCATGAAATATGTATGAATTGGCTAGTTTTGGTTGCTTATAAATGTCATGAAATGGTTCCATTTAGGTTGATTTGTATGCATGAGAAAAGGGTGGCAAATTGGCTTTGCAAATGGCCTATTTTTGTCCACACGAGTAGAGACACGGGCGTGTGTCTCAACCGTGTGTGACACATGATCATGTTACACAGTCGTGTGTCCCCTGGGGTACCATTTGAATTAAAGTCAGTATACCCTACAGTTTTGACATGGCCTAGACACACAGACGTTTCTACTAGCCGTGTGTGGCACACGGGCAAGCACATGGATGTGTGGTCGGCCATGTGACACAAGTTACTAATCCCTTTAGATTTCACACGGCATGGCACAGGGGCGTGTCCTCGGTCGTGTGGTACAAGTTAGTATGTATCCCTGTTTTTACATGGCTTGTGACACAGGCGTGTCTGGTGGCCGTATGAGTCACACGGTCTGTTCACACGGGCGTGTGACCCTGAAAGCAAAGTAAATTTTCTAAGTTTCCAAAAGTTTGTAAACTTTTTCGGTTTAGTCCCAAACACTTTTAAGCATGTTTTAAGGTTCCATAAGACCTTATAATGGACAATGTGAATGAATTGAATGGATTTTTGATAATGATTCTATAAATGTATGTGATTGAAGTATATTTATCGATAATGCCTCGTAATCCTATTCCGCGACGGATATTATTTAGGGGTGTTACATCGATAATCTTAGACCTGGTATCCAAATATGTCTCAATTCAGTGTTCATCGAAGAGCTTTTAGAGGCTTACTTATTACTAGCAGGGTTAGTTTCTTAATTCGATGGATGCATATGTAGGTGATGATCCAAACATGATTACCAAGATTCAAGATCCATCTTACTTAAATCAAGTTGCCGAAACCTATAAAGGTGTTTTGAATATTGTCAACAAGTTTAAACCGCAGTTGGGCCTTGGATTTCTGAATCTGGCAGAGCTCTTCACGACGGTGCTAAAGATTTGTCCCCAACCTCTGCTGATGGATTTTGGTAATATTTTTCTCTCTTTTTCTTCTACCTCTACCTTTTCTTTGTGTATAATAAAACACGCGGTTGACCTTTTCTCCCTTAACAGGTATCTTGATCAATTGGGAATGGCTTCAACCTACAATCACAAGGTCTTCTGCAGGCAAACTATAATCGGTGGAAATTATGCTTTTCTTAATACTGCAACATCTATTCCCAATCCAGATTACAACGTGCCCGTATCTTTACACGGATAGTGTGAGCCTTATCCTTGTTTTTTTCTCTATAGAAACCAACATAATTCATCTTATTAATTTGTTTTGTTTCTAGTACACTTCTATGGCACCAGCTTATGGGAAGTACTGAACTTGCCGTAACTCAAGAGTCTAACCCAAATTTGCATGTATATGCTCACTGTGCAAAGGAAAAGGTAAGCCAACTTTGATAGAGTGACTTTTCATTTTTCAAATTATTTATTTTTATTAAATGTTATCAGCATCATTTTCTCTCTTGTAGCCTGGGATTTCTATCATTTTTATTAACTTATCGAAAGATAGCTCGTTCAATGTCACCCTTTCAAATTACAAACATTAGAGAAGTAATTTGAGATCCAGGGATGTTGCGAAGCCTAATTTTGAATTTAGAGGTTCCAAGGATAGAGAAGGGTATCATTTGGCTGCACTAGCTGGAAATATACAAGGCCAAATCGTGTTGCTGAATGACGTTCCAATGGTTCCAAAAAAACATTCGACATTCCGGCGATGGAGCCAAACCTTGTCAATGCTTCCACCTCCATCTCTATTGCAGCTCATTCTATAATCTATGAAACCATCAGAGGTTTTGAAGCCTGTACTTGTGCTTAAATTCCATCATTTCTTTATCTAAAATGTAATACCTTAAAACCCTGCCTGAACTTTTAGAATGTGATAAGAGTTTCAAACTTATTTTTTTAGTTGTTACTATTGTTCTTAGTTACGTATGAACGTTTAGATTAAAGTTTCCTTCAATTTTTCTGCCTTTATCTCAATTCATTTCTTACTATATTTTGCATGGACAAAAAAATCCACCGGGAATAAATCACTCACTGTCGCTTTTTTATTAGATTCGGCATGTTTCCAATGTTTTTGTTTTTTCCATCTACGTCATTTCCCTACATCTTCAGTCACAAGTTTCCTAGCACAATTCCAAATTTAAAGACAGTTTCCTACATGTTTTAATGATAAACATGAACACAATAAAATGTAATATAATTAATGAAACTCATTTAGTTACCTTAGAAATACTTTTTTTTCCAAATATTACAACATACCAAAAATGAAGAATTAAATGAAAGCTATTGGAAGAAAATAATATTCCTTTTCAATGTTTGGCGAAAAGAAACTTTATTAAGGATAACAAATGCCCTCTTTTGTCTCGAGCCATTGTGGAATGAGTATAGGCCTCTCCTCGTTGAAGATTGAAATTGTTCTATGTCAACCTCCTCATTCTGATTTTTTGGGGTTTGAGTACTCTTTCCACTCGCGCCTTGGATGCCTAATTTGTGTAGCCATTTCGTTCATAAATTTCCCATGGCTTGTTTTGTTCTTTTATTCTTGTTTTCTTTTTATGCTACTTCCTATTTTACTTCTTTTAGTTAGTAGGGAAAAATAACACAGGAGGTCCTTGTACAAAAGTGTTAAGACCTATTTAGTCCATGTACTACAAGAGAGTGCACAAAAAGAACAATTAATGACGGAATTGACTATTTACATTAATGAAATGTTAGGACAGGAGCAATTCAGTCCCTCTCAAATTAAAATAGGGTAATCTAGTCCCCATATTATTCAAATGTGTGGAAAGAGGGAAAATTGAATAAGGGGTTAACTCCTCTCGTTTGTTAAAAAAAATCAAGTGGTTCAGAGAAAAACAAGATAGGTGTAAATGTGAAAAAATACATCTACGCAATATAATCATTAGTTGGTGGAGTTTCATAAATTAAAAAAACATAAATAATTCAAACAGGTTTATATCAAATAATAAAGTTTATAAACATTCAAACATATGTAATTAATAGTTTTTTGTAATTTTGTAATGTCAGTAACCCTGAATTTCGATGGAAAATACACTTTGCAAATTTTAAATAAAGAATTTTGTACTACTTTGCCAACTGAGCCAAGTGTCAAATCTACTTGGTATGTAACACTCCAAAATTTAAGTGCTCATTTTCTGTATGTTGTGTAACATAAATGCACGTTTGTTCAGTGGTTGAGTGTCTTGGGAAGTGTCTGCGAAGTCTTGGGTTCAAGCCTGGGCAATTGCAAAAACTTTGTTTTTTTTTTAAGAATAACCCTTGCCTTTAGTTAGTAGTCTTTTACATTATTGTGGGTAAAATTTGTTACAAAGAGCTTGCTAGTCTAGGGGTAAATGGCGTGTGGAGCGTTTCTTGGGGTCTTAGGTTTGAGCCTTGGCAGGGTGGAAGGAGCATTTTATTTTTGCTACAAGTGCTAGGGAGGTATCCTAGGTTGACCAAAATTGAGGTGTTTTGTGGGAGTTTAAATAGGCGGTTGAGTAGAATAAGGTGAAGAGATTTTTGGAGAAGGATAATGGGAGGAAAAAGTGGAGTTGTGGCCGAATAGGGCATTAACCACTCAGGATTTTGGCTTTGAGTGGTATGTGGACATTCCATTTCAGATTTTTGCTGAATTTTGATGCTTTTCACTCTTTGTTTCTGAAGCTGAGCATTTCTTTCATTTTCGTGCATCTTTCGGTAGTGTGTTTCGATTCTTCTTTCTTCCCTTTCCATTTTTTCCCTAGGCCTATTACCCTAACTTTTGTTTCAGTTTTGACAAAGTATTCCTTGTCTCCTTTTTGTCTTTTCTTTTCCCCTCAATCTTTTCTTCTTTGGCCGGATATTTCCTTCACCCTTTTTCTCTTCTTCTTCCTTTAACTGAGTATACCATCTTCCGTCTTTCGACTCTCGTGATTATCAAAGTTTATTTCTGTCCACCTGGCTTTTGGGACCGAATACTCCATCCCTTTTGTTGTGATTTGGTGTTGTTCTTCAACAAATCGGTAAGGTACTCTCTTACTATTATGGCTGAATACTCCCTTTCTCTTTTGCCAATTCTTATCTTTCTTCTTTTAGGTGTGGTTATATTTTTGGTTTCTGGAACTTCTTAGGGGAAGTGAAGGAGTTGCCAGTGGTTACTGAAGCAGTCAAAACCTTCCTCTTATCGCTCGATTAACGTAACTTTGTTTACGTTTATTGTGTTCAACTGGTGCATGACTTGAATAGGAGGGTGTTGGTCGATTGCCTACCTTCCTCTATTTTAGGCCTTGTGTTTTGTTTAGCCATTATTTGGTTTTAGTCATATGTTGTGTGATCTTTGTTAATGGGTTTTGCTATCAATGTAGTTTTCTGATTAAGAGGATAAGTCATCTTTCGTCAACGGTTTAAATGGGGCTAACCACACTCTTGCATTCAAGGCAAGTTTTGGATGTTATTTTAGATTGGGTATAGTAAAGTGTGATTAACCCTAGTATCAAGCGACTAACAGACTATCGTGATTAAATACAGGTTTTGGGAACTCTTGAGTAAGACGCACGTTTCGTAAACAGGTGTGTAATCACTCTTCTATACTCATAAACTGACAAAAGCCGAAAACTGTGCTTGTTAACGCTATACGGATGTCCTCACGCTTGTGCTGTGTTTCTAAACGCTCAAAACGAGGGCGTATGATTGTAGAGGCCACCATGAGCGATTTCATGGGCTTTGGCCAGTTTGGGCCACGTTGGGCCAAAAATGGGCCGTGTGGGCCCCACGAGCTCTAGGCCCCACACGAGTAAACCAATTGGACGTGTGGAGATTAGTGGGCCAGGCTATGTAGTTCGCACGACCAAGGTCATTTTGAGGCTTATTGGGCCACACGGGCATGTGGGCCCACATGAGCCGTGTTATGGGTTTTGGGCCCATTTTCACTGTTTGACCGTCAAGGTTGCATAAGTCGTCTAAGACGACTGTAGACCTACTATTAGGGCGAGAAGTACTTTTAGACCCCGTACTGATGAAATGATTGTTATACCCCTAAGAGGTAAAATGACTTATATACCCCTATACTATGTTGACTGTACTCGAGCATGAAATTTTGCATACATGTATTATATTATGACATGACATGTTGCATGGGGGTGGGTTTGATATAATTGGAGGAAGCGTACTGTACTGGCAGCTCTGCTGCAAATACTGTTAAGTGCCGCAATTGGTACTATATTTGGAGTGTAGGGATGGGTGGGTCAATTTTATCCCTACATGGAGTGTAAGGATGGACGGAGTGGAGTGTAGAGGATGGACGGGTAGGACTTCTGTTGCATTACTGATACTGTTACTGTAATGAGCTAAGGCCCACAATAATACTACTACTGATATGGGCTAAGGCCCACACTGATACTGGACTGTCACTGATATAGGCTTCGGCCCAAACTGTACTTGTCTGATTTTGTTAAGGGATTACACACTGAGTTTTCATAACTCACCATTCTGCTTTCCTATGCAGGTAATCCGTAGGCATGTCGGTGCTGCGAGGGACTCGATGGAGGCCACACAACTGTTTTTATACTGTTTTAAACTTTTAATCCTTAAGCTATTTTATTTGGGTATTTGAAATGTAATAAGGCCTCTTTAAATTTTACTTTAATTTGGGGTTTGCTTACTTAAACTTATATTTGCTGAGTACACGAACTTTCAAAAAGGTAAATGTTTTCAAAATACCACGCTTATACAATATCTTCCAAAAGCTTCCGCATCAACTTTTCTCCTTTATCAAGTATCTTGATCAATTGGGAATGGCTTCAACCTACAATCACAAGGTCTTCTGCAGGCAAACTCTAATCGGTGGAAATTATGCTTTACTTAATACTACAACATCTATTCCCAATCTAGATTACTTCGGGTTCGTATCTTCACACAAATAGTGTGAGCCTTATCCTTACTTTTTTCCCTATAGCAACCAACATAATTCATCGTCTTAATTTGTTTAAATTTCTAGTGCACTTCTATGGCACCGGCTTATGGGAAGTACTGTACCTGCCGTAACTCAAGAGTCTAACCCAAATTTGCATGTATATGCTCATTGTGCGAAGAAAAAGGTAAGCCAACTTTGATAGAGCGACCTTTTCGTTTTTCAAATTATTTATTTTTATTGAATGTTATCAACATCATTTTCTCTCTTGAAGCCTAGGATTTCTATCATTTTTATTCACTTGTCGAAAGATAGCTCGTTCAATGTCACCCTTTCAAATTACAAACATCAAAGTCACAATTTGAGATCCACAGATGTTGCGAAGCCTAATTTTGAATTTAGAGGTTCCAAGGATAGAGAAGAGTATCATTTGGCTGTGCTAGCTGGAAATATACAAGGTCAAATCGTGTTGCTGAATGACACTCCAATGGTTCCCACAGAAACATTCAACCTTCCGGTGATGGAGCCAAAGGTTGTCAATGCTTCCATGCCCATCTCTATTGTAGCTCATTCCATGGTCTATGTAACCATTAGAGACTTTCAAGCCTCTGCCTGTGCTTAAATTACATCATTTCTTTTTCTAAAATGTAATATCTTTAAACCCCGCTTGAACTTTTAGAATGTGATAAGAGTTTCTAACTTATTTTTTCAGTTGTTACTATTGTTCTTAGTTATATATTAACGTATAGATTTTGTTTCCTTCAATTTTTCTACCTTTATATTAATTCATTTCTTACTATATTTTCCATGGACAAAAAAATCCATCGGGAATAAACCACTCACTGTCACTTTTATATTAGATTCAGGATGTTTCCAATGTTTCTTTTTTCCATCTACTTCATTTTAATATTCCTTTTCAATGTTTGGCAAAAAGAAACTTCATTAAGGATAACGAACGCCTCCTTTTGTCTCGGGCCATTGTGGAACGGGTATAAGCCTCTCCTTGTTGAAGATTGAAATTGTTCTACGTCAACCTCCTCATTCTGATTTTGTGGGGTTTGAGTACTCTTTCCACTCGCGCCTCGGATGCCTAATTTGAATAGCCAATTTGTTCATAACTTTCCCACAGTTTGTTTTTTTCTTTATCTCAATTCATTTCTTACTATATTTGCATGGACAAAAAAATCCACCGAGAATAAATCACTCACTGTCGCTTTTATATTAGATTTAGCATGTTTCCAATGTTTTTTTTATCTAAAATGGCGTGTATTGGTGGAAGCGCCTGGAAAAGAAGTCGCGCCTAGAGTCTTCCACATTTTCGAAGCTAGGACGACGACCTTAGATTTGCTGCATGTGTTGGACATGGTGAATCTGCAATAAAATTAAATAACCAAATATTAATTTCTGTATTTAATGTAAAAGCATGAATCGACACAATGAATCAGTTCAAATAATCACAAAACAAAAGTCAAATAGCGCTAAAATCCAGAGTCAGAAGATCGAACACTTATCTAAATACTTGAATCCAACAGTCCCATAAAATAAGGAGCAAGAATAATATAATAATAGTAAAAGAATAATAATAATAGGAAATAAAACCTTAACATAATAAAACAATAAATCACCAACTCCTAACATAACTACAGAAATACCAAAATGACTAACAATCACCAATGCAAACTAAGTAATAAAATAATAAATCAACACAAACTAAAAGATCATACTAATTCAAGTCACCAATGCAATACTACGATAGCTAAAATAAGAATAAATAATAAACATAATAAGAATAAAAAAATAAAAATACAAAAAAAAGGATAATAAATATAATAAAAATAAATAAGAATAATAAATAAATAAATAAAAAGGGAAAAAGAAAAATGGTGGTGGACCAACGGTGGGGTGGTGGCAGTGGAGACAGGTGGTGACGGTCGTGTAACACCTCAAACCCGGCCTAGAAGTTATGGTTGAATCTGTGATGCCATATTAAAGTGTTTTTCTACACTAATTGATGAAAAATCCGTTCTTTATAAAAACTTCTTTAAGTTCTTCACAAAAGGTTAGGCGGCCGAGTTCATTATGAAAACTCAAGTTGTTTAAGTAAAATATTAGTTATACCCGTTTATTGTTAAACTTTAAAACAGTGTTTGTTACGGAAGCTTTTAAAAAGTGTTATGTGAGCGTGATGTTTCCAGAAAAACATTCATTTGTATTTTTCTGAAAACCTGAGTCCTATTACTAATAGGATAAATAAAATAAATAAATTCCAAAATTAAAATGAACTTTAAAAGGGCTTATTACATAATGAAAACCCAAGAAGAAATTCTTAATCATAATCTATAATAAATTACTACGTCGAATGGCCACCTCTGAGTCCTCCGTCACCTCGATCTATCTAAGCCTGGGGATTTCCTGCACAAATGACAAGCAGGTGAGTTTCCGAAAACTCGGTGTGTAAAATCCAAAAATAGCAGACAATGAGAGTAAAATCTGAGCCTAAGCCCTTTCAGTTTCAGTTAGGGGCCTTAGCCCCTTTTTCAGAAATAGTCGCAGTCTCGGCCTGAGCGCATTTCAATAACAATGACAAGCTGGGCCTGAGCCCTTTTCAGTATAGTATGCAAACAAAGAATCCTACCCAATCCATCTGCTACAAACCATCTCCTACCAGCCCTACACACCATGTGGGGATAAAATCGACCCACCCAACCCTACACACCAAATTGTACAGATTTCGGTACTTAAATAGTATCTGCAGTAGAGCTGCCAGTAATAGGCTTATAGCCTTTTAGTTCACTTCCTCCAACATCATATAAATAACCTACCCCATGTAATGCAACATAAAATCATACGTGTATGTAGAAAAGTCATGCTAAAAAATAATCATACATAATATAGGGGTATTTCAGTCAATTTACCTCATAGGGGTATAATAGTCATTTCATCCGTATAGGGTCTAAGTACACTTACCGGCCAAAAAATAGATCCACAGTCGTCGTAGGTGACCCGTGCATCCTTAACAGTCAATCAGTGATAATGGGCCTAAAGCCCATATTGCGGCCCATGTGGGCCCATACTCCCGTATTGCCCACATAACCCAGAAATGGCCTTAGCCGTGTAGTTTACATAGCCTGACCCACAATCTACCACACTTTGAGTGATTTTTTCGTGTGGATCCCACAACCCCATTTGGCCCACACGACCCAGTTCAGCCTAAAATGGCCCAATACTGTTCCAGCCCAAGAAATCGCTCATGGCCATCTCGTCAATAGTACGGCCCCGTTTTACTACTCATCCTACCACACAGGTGGCCACATGCCCGTGTGGAGTTGACAATGCACTCTTCGATTTTTTTACTTTTGCCATTTAGCAGCTTTTGCAGTGTGATTACACATCTGTTTGAGAAAAGAGAGCAATCCTCACGAACACCAACCTATATTCAACACGATCCGATGTCAGTCTTTAAACCATTAGATTAGTCCTCAATATAAGACGTTACCTACCTTGTTTGAGCAAGTATGGTTTACTCTCTTTAAACCAGTGATCACAATTAGCTTCCACAACCTTGACAAGAATCTGCATTACATCCTAGTTTTATTAACTTCCACCATGAGCGAAATAAATATACTGTAACCAAAATATCAAACTTACCACCACGTAACCTTAAGAACGATTGTTAAAAGTAATCGGCCTACCCACACAAGAACCGACTACACAAGATAGTAGTGGCACATGGGATGATTGTACCTTGATCAGGAAATAGCAATATCGTAAAATGCTAAATGAAAATAGCAGTGTACCGAAAGAGAAAAAGAATTACCACTTACCCACACCAATAAAAAACAATAGGCCAAAATCACAAGGGAAAAAGAAAAAGAAGAAGATGTAGTATTCAACTTGTCCCTTAGTTGCAAAAAAGAAGAGTTATGGGTCAAAAAGAAAACAAGATATTCGAACAAACAGCAATAATCGGTTGGGAGAGAAAAAGGGGAAGAGAAATGGCCCAAAACTAATAGCTAGCAACCGGGATAATAAAAAGGGAACAGGATGTCTGGCTACAACAGTTAAGATAAAGAGAGAAGGAGAAAGGTGAAAAGTACTCGGTTTCAAGAAGTATAGTTGAGGAAGAAGGAAAAAAATGAGTGTTCGACCAGAAGGAGATAGAAGCTATAGCAGAAACCTTCACCCTAAAAGCAAAGTAGACAAAACCATACTACACCCTAAGAAAACCAAACAATCAGCTACCAAAACAAAGAATGCCCCCAAAACCAAAACTTGAGAGCCAAACTCAACCGAAATCATGTGTGTCCACACTTCTCAACTTCGGCACAACTCCTTCTCTCCCTCAATCGGCTCTTACTTTTTCTCCAACCGAACATTAGCCAAATCCCATCAAAATCTCCCCATTTCTCTCCCCCCCCAACACTCCTAAAATCACTCCTCAACAACTCATTCAAACCTTAAAAATTTTGGTCAACTAAGACACTCCCACGGCGCACCCAACAAAATAATAATTCTCTTATGCACTACTAAGCCTCGAACCTCAAACCCCAAGAACACTCTACATGCCACTTGCCACTAGACTAGCAGGCTTTTTATGTCTTTAAACCCTCACATTAAATTAAGAAGCCTACCATCAAATGACAAGGGCTTGGTCAATAATGAGCAAAATTTTTGCTCAAGCCAAGGCTTGAACCCAAGACTTCTCAGACTCTTCCCAGGACACTTAACCATTGAAGTAGACATGTATTTGTGTCACAGACATGCAAAATTAATTTTAACAGGGATTTCGAGATTTTGAAAAAATTGGGGCGTTACAATTTTACCCTCCTTAAAAAAAATTTTGGCCTCGAAATTTACCTGATCAGAATAGGTGAGGATATTCCTGTTGCATTGCCTCCTCAGGATCCCACGTGGCTTTCTTAGAACTGTGGTTTCGCCATAGTACTTTTACCAGTGGAACAGACTTCTTCCTCAAAACCTTCACATCATGATCTAAAATCTGAACTGGCTCCTCCTCAAAGGTCAGATCTGTTCTAACTTCAATCTCTTCAGTCGAGATGATGTGCGCAGGATCATAGCGATATCGCCTTAGTATGGAGACGTGAAACACGTCGTGAATCCGATCCAACCCTGGAGGTAACTCAAGTTGATAGGCAACTCGTCCCACACACTTCAATACACAGTAAGGCCAAATAAATCTTAGGCTGAACTTGCCCTTACGCCCAAATCTCAGTACCTTCTTCCATGGCGAAACCTTCAGAAAGACAAAATCTCCCATAGAATACTCAATTTCCTTATACTTTAGATTCGCATATGACTTCTGTCTATCAGATGCCACCTTCAGCCAATCTCGAATGAAACAAACTTTATCCTCGGTATCATAAATCAGTTCAGGACCCAGAACTCGCCGCTTGCTCAACTCAGTCCAACATAAAGAAGTACGACACCTACGACCATACAATGTCTCGTAAGGTGTCATCTGTATGCTAGACTGGTAGCTATTATTATAAGCAAATTTTTCTAACGGAAAGTAATCCTCCCAACTGCCCCGGAAGTCAATCACACAACTCCTTAACATGTCCTCTAGTATTTGATTTACCTTCTCTGACTGACATTATATATCTGAGGATGGAATGCAATACTAAAGTCTAACCACGTACCTAAAGCTCCATGTAACTTCTTCTAGAACCGAGACGTGAAGCGAGGATCTCTGTCAGATATTATGGAAATTGGTACCCCATGCAGTCTCACTATCCCAAATACATACAACTTAGCCAGTTTCTGCAACGAATAATCTGTGCGAACCAGTATGAAATGAGTAGTTTTGGTCAACCTATCCATAATGACCCACACTAAATCTTTCTTGGAAGGTATTAGGGGTAGCCCACTCATAAAATCCATATTTAGTCTTTCCCACTTCCACATCGGAACCTTAACCGGCTGCAGCAACCCAGAAGGCAACTGATGTTCTATTTTAACCTGTTGACAAATTAAACATTTCCCCACAAAATCAGTAATCTCGCACTTAAGGCCCGGCTACTAATATATCTCACGGAGATCTCTGTACATCTTATTTCCACCTGGGTACATAGCATAGGGGCTACTATACGCCTCTTACAATATAGCTTGCCTCAAACTAGTATCCTTAGGTACACAAATTCTACCTCGAAAACAGAATACACCTTCACTGTTCAGCCCAAAATCTGCAGTATTACCATTCTCGATCTGACAGAACCGAAGAATCAAATACTCATCTTTCAACTGTTTATTCTTAATCTGCTCAATCCACACAGGTTTAACTTGGAGCTCCGCCAACAAACTACCATCATCGAATAAGCTGAAACAAGCGAACATTGCTCCCAAATTAGTTATAGCCCTATGGCTCAGTGCATCGGCCACCACATTGGCGTTGCCAGGGTGGTATTCAATCGAACAGTCATAATCCTTAACCAGCTCGATCCACCTACGCTGCCTAAGATTTAACTCCTTCTCAGTGAGGAGATACTTGAGGCTCTTGTTGTGACAGCCCTAAAGTGACCCTAGTCGGAAAGTGGTTTCGGGACCACTAAACTGAGTCATAAAAATAATTAATCGTCATAGTTGATGCTTATTATATGTATGTATGCATGTATAAAAATTTCATATTGGAATTTTGATAATTGTAAGTGAATTTTATTAAATAGGACTTATGTGGGAAAAATTTAGAAATGTGCTAGGCAAATGTAAGTGGCCTATTTATGCATGTTGCAAAATAATTGTACTTGCATGTCAAATTAACCAAAGAACAAGATGGTGGCCGGCCATGCTATAAGTTAAAGCCTATTATAAACATTTGGTGTTAGTGTTTTATGGGAGAAAGAATAAAATAAAAGGTTAGTAATAAAGTAATGAAAAGGGAGGGGTGATGAAAACAAAGTTGTCTCATCCATGTTTCCCCCCCCATTACCGTGACTTGAGAAAGAAAGAAAAGAAGAAATCGGTTCTTCTTGGCCGAAATGAAAAGAGGAAGAAGGGAGTGAAGCATTCGGTTATCCTAGGTCAATATTAAGGTAAGAAAGTTTATACTAGTTCTTGAAATTTTAGTTGATATGGAGTGAGATATCAAAGTTATTTTTGTAACCCATGTTAAAATTTTGAGTGTGGAATGAGTAAGGTTTTCGGCTATGGAGATTAATAAGGGTGATGGTTGTTGTTTCATGCTAAATCTAGATGAACAGTGGTAGTTGCTTACATCTTGATATTTATGAGTTCCTTTCTTGGTTCTACCTTAGACCCACGAAGTATATTTTTATTTAGTGTTGTTGGAGATTGATGATAGAAGCTAATGAGTGAGAGTTGGATAGATATTATGAGGTTAAAATTCATGGGATTGTAAGCTTGTAAGTTGGATGATGAAATTCATGCTTTGTGAGGGTAAATGGGTTAAAAGGAGCATTCGGCCATGATGTAAAAGCATGATGAAGTGATGTTAAATGCTTTGAATATTGAGTATATGTTGTTATAAGTTGAATTTAAGGTTTGTTAAATTGTCTTTGTCATTGCCGAATGTGTGTAGTTAAAGAAAAAATTGTTAAAGTGCTTAGTCAATTGATATTAGGTTAATGTATGTGTTTTGAATTGATGGAATGGAGAGGATGCTTTAAATGTGTTATGAACAATTATATGTTAAATTAAGGTTTGCTAAGCTAGCTATTAAGGTGAAGTACAAATGTTAATATTTGATTGCTAGTGTATATATGGGTATTAGCCGAGTTTTAAACTTGAAACAAAATGGTATTTAGTCAATACAAGTAACCATATTCGTAGAATGTATTAAGTATAGAATCGGCCTCAACATAGACATGCATATTCGGCCACATGAGGTAGATTGATGTTGCATGTATTCGGTTAGAGGCAAGCATATTGATGCTTTTATCTTGGCTTAGATAATCGGCTAAAAGAGAGTGTGGTCTAATATGTTGAGTTGAATCATGATTTCATATATATGTGACTCTAATGTCTAATGTATATATGGGTTAAGTACCTTGAGTTTCTCTTTTTGATGTTCAAATGATTAAATCAATTTATTTGTTAAATTAAGCTCAAGAGCAAAGGGGAACTAAATCCGATAAAGGGAAGGAAAAAGTGATCGAATAGCCGTCGAAATCGTTCGACAACATCCGAGGTAAGTTTCCGAGTAATGAAACTTAGTTTACGATTTGATTAAGTCATGACGTATAATCATAACAAATATACGGTGATATAATGATTCTACTTGAATTATATGTTGAGTTAATTAGTCTATACGTATGGTGGGTAGCCATATGTGCATAGAGATCATGTCACAAAGCAAACCAAATCATGCTGTTTGTATGTGACTATTGAGCCGAAAATGGGAATGCTTAATAATTGATTTGTGTTTGAATTCTAGTTATGAAAATGAAATAAAGATGTGTCATGATTTACTGATATGTGCATGAATATTCGGATGATAACGAAGGCATTTGTGCTAGTGACTAATTCCGGGCTAAGTCCCGAAGGCATTTGTGCTAGTGACTAATTCCGGGCTAAGTCCCGAAGGCATTTGTGCGAGTTACTATATCCGGGCTAAGTCCCGAAGGCATTTGTGCGAGTTATTATATCCGGGCTAAGTCCCGAAGGCATTTGTGCGAGCTACTATATCCGGGCTAAGTCCCGAAGGCATTTGAGCGAGTAGCTATATCCGGTTAAATCCCAAAGGTACTTGGTTTGGGAATGAGCGATCTTACTATAATAATTTCAATTGATATGCTCGTAAAATCCCAACGATGAGGTATGTTTCGTATATGCATTGGATTAATTGATTCCTTTTGAATAGTATTCGCAATCGATTAATAAGCTTCCGGCTTTTTGTTAAGTTGATTTCTTATGTATGAGTATAAGGGTTGGTAATGTGAAGTAGGTATGATTTTGAGAATGTGTGTAAATTAAATTATCCGTTTAGTCATATGAATGCTATACTTCAATTGTGCCTAATTTCATTGCTCAAAACTTACTAAGCATTAAATGCTTACTCCGTTTCTTTGATTCTCTGTTTTATAGATTTTGGTTCGTCAGCTATCAGACTCAGGATTGTCGAAGTCGAAGTCATCCACACTATCAAAGCCCTTTTGGTACACTTTTGGTTGAACTCTGAAAATGGCATGTATAGGACTACCTTTTTGTTGTTAGTCAAGTACCTTGGTGTTGTATATATTAGGATAGCCATGCGAAAATGGCTTATATATTTTGAGCATAGTGTTATAATCATTTTGTATGTATATGATTAATGAGAGGTGTGGATATGCTTGGCAATGATTAGCCATTGGAATGGTTAATCATGATCATTTTGGTGCTTTATATGACAAATTCTAGTTGATTCATGGAAAACCATGAAATAGGTAAAGTTTACCTTAAAAACAGATGCTGACAGCAGCAGTGGTGTGGATTAGAAAAATCACTAAAATAGTAGGAATGGAATTAAATAGTGAATAAATTATGTAATCGAACCTTGATGAATCGAATTTCACATGGAAGAAACGAAACGATCATATGAGTCGTATTTTAAGAGATATTTAAGTTTTCGTGGAACAGGGCCAGAGCGATTTCTGGATCCCCTGATCTGACTTTGGAAATTCACTATAAATTAACCAGAGATAATTAGAGGTCATGCCATATATTTATAGATTCCTTTTTGAGTCTAGTTTCCTTATAACAAACGGCATAAGTATTGAATGCCTGTACAGGGATATATATAAGTCGTAATGCATGAAGGTCAGAGCAGTCGAACCCTGAAATAGGGGAGACTTTAACTAATAAACTGTACTAATTTTCTCAACCAAAAATTCTAGAAAACAATTTGTAGATGGACATATGAGTCTAGTTTTAGGAAAAATTTACGGAACTTGTTTTTAATTTTTGGAACTCGAGATATGATTTTTAAGGTGACAGTGACGCAGTTAGCCAGCTTGTCTGGAAATTTTTAAATGAACTGTGTTTTACAATGAAATAAGTCTGTTAACACCTCGTGTTTGACTCCGGCAACGATCTCGGGTATGGGGTGTTACACTTGTGATCCGTGTAAATGATACACTTCTCATCGTACAAGTAATGCTTCCAAATTTTCAATGCAAATACCATTGCGGCCAATTCCAAGTCATGTGTTGGGTAATTCGCCTCATGAGTCCTAAGTTGACGAGACGCATAAGCTACCACCTTACCCTCTTGCATCAACACACAACCTAAACCAACGTGTGATGCATCACTGTAAACAGTAAATTCTTTCCCCGACACCGGCTGAATCAAGACAGGAGCCTCAGTCAAAACTTTCTTGAGCTTCTCAAAGTTCCCTTGTTGCTCATCAGTCCAGTTAAAAGGTACGCTCCCTTCCACAAATCTTCAGTAGTACCCAGCTAGACCCAGAAAACTATGAATTTTTGATACAGTCTTAAACTGCTTCCAGTCTAACACAGCCTCAATTTTTTGAGGATTAACCCTAATCCCCTTAGCAGATACTACATGGCCAAGAAATGTTACCTCACGTAACCAGAATTCACACTTGCTGAACTTGGCATACAGTTGTTTTTCTCTAAAGATTTGTAGAACTACTCGTAGATGCTCATCATGTTCATCTTCAACCCTTGAATACACTAGTATGTCATCGATAAATACTACAATAAACCAATCCAGATAGGGTTGAAACACTCTGTTCATCCGATTCATAAAAGCTGCTAGTGCATTCATCAGTCCAAAAGGTATTACCAGAAACTCGTAATGACCATAACGAGGTCTAAACGCCATCTTATGCACATCAGCCTCTTTAACTCTTAGTTGGTGATACCTCGACCAAATATCTATTTTAGAGAAAATCGATGCTCCTTGTAGTTGGTCGAACAGATCATCAATTCTAGGCTGAGGGTATTTATTCTTAATGGTCAACTTATTCAGTTGTCTGTAGTCAATACACATACGCATGGATCCATCCTTCTTTTTCACAAACAAGACTGGTGCTCCCCACAGAGACACACTAGGTCGAATAAATCCACGGTCTAGTAATTCTTGAATTTGGGCCTTAAGCTCTATAAGCTCTTTCGGTGCCATCCTATAAGGAGCGATGGACACCGGAGCTGTATCAGGAAAGAGCTCTATCCCAAACTCTACTTCACATTCTGGAGGTAACCCTAGTAGCTTTTCAAGAAAGATGTCTAGAAAATATTTAACTGTCCTAATATCTTTTACCAAAGAGTCCCCAACCTCCGAAACACTATCGTATGCCAAGAACGTTTCACAACCCTTGCGAACCAACTTCTCGACCCTTAGTGCAGTAATCATATTACTCAAATAATTCCATCATTCCCCAACTACCACTACCTCCTCATCTGTCTCAGTTCTCAGTATAACCCGTTTAGTGGCACAATCCAAATTTACCCGATGTTTAACTAGCCAATCCATACCCAATATTAAGTCGAATTCTCCGAAAGGCAGCTCCGTAAGATCAGCTAGAAATATCGTTCCTTGTATCTCCAAGGAAACATCTCTAAACATCTTATTTACTCAAACAGACTGTCTCAGTAAACTTAGAAAGTAATTCCACTCAGAGTATTCTCAACCAGAATCCCTAATTTCTCAGACACAGAGTATGCTATGTATGAATGCGTAGACCCAACATTAATCAATGCAGTATAAGGTATATTATAGATAGAGAAGTACCCATTATGACATCTGGAGCATCTCTATCTTCTCAACGACGTGCAGCGTAAACTAGTGATGGCTACCTCACATCAGTATGAGTAGCACCTCTGCCCAGTGCTCCATAACCCCAGCCTATACCATTTCCACCCCTGACCTGACCACGGCCTTTCGGCGGCTGCTGAACACCTCTCTACGGCTGACCCGTACCCATACCAGTAGCTTGCATCTAATCAAGCCTCTGTAGACAATCCTTAACCCGATGCTCCAATGATCCACACCTCAAACATACACCCAACTTCCTCCAACACTCGCCCTGATGGCATTTTCCACAATCAGCACAAAACTGCGATCCAGTAGTAGCAGCAATAGGGGTCCTAACTCTAACTGGCCTATCAACTTTGGGCTTTTTCTTAAACCTCTGAAAAGAATTTGAGGGCTCAGCCTCCCTCTTACCTCTACTTCTATCTCTACCCTGACGCTCAGCACGCGTTACATCCTCAATGATTTTTGCCTTATCAACCAATGCTGCGAAATCTCGCTCCCTCTGATGTGCTATCAAATCTATTAGACCATCCCTGAGGCCATCTTCAAATCGAACACACCATTCGTATTCTGTTGCCACTATCCCACGTGCATAGTGGCTCAGTCGTAAAAATTCAGCCTCATATTCAGCCATTGTCCTATCTCCCTGAGTTAAGTTCAAAAATTCCCTCCTACGGGCATCCACATAGCCAGAACCCATATATTTGGCCTGGAAAGAAGTCTTGAAAAACTCCCAGGTCAGACAGTCGGCTTGACTGCCCTCTTTGACGGTAAGCCACCATTGTTAAGCCTCATCTCTCAGAAGAGATACTGCACCTTTTAGCTTCTGATCAAGGGTACAGTCAAGGTCAACCATGATCTTTTCTGTGACCTCCATCCAATATTCAGCCACATTAGGGGCAAATCCAGCAATACCCCTGAATATTTTTTCCCCGTTAGACCTGAGTCGTTCAGTAATCGACCCACGGTCCACACTACCAGTACCAGGCCCAGCGACCCTTTCTAGAATCCTCAACATTGCTTAGGACAGTACGTTGTCCCCAGCTGCTCGATTTTGAGACCCTGTCTCAGCCATAGGTGAAGCTGGTGCCTCTCTAACATCCTTATTAGACTGGTGTCCAGAAGACGAAGACCAAGCTCGAGCACCCACATGGCTTCTACCACGGCCTCTACCACGAGTACCTATAGTGCTCATTATCCACTCGCGCTTTTATTTGTATTAAAAGTTTTATGCCAGTCAGTTATTATTCCAATGTTTATTACAGATGTTTTATGAATAGTAATATTTCAGAGTTTGTTTTCGCAATTCGCCGTTCAAAGTTTACTCTAGCTAAAGAGTTTTCCGTACAGTTTTTACTACTTAAAGTAGTCTCAGTAATATCATTTCAATACTATTATTTCAGTATAAATAATTGGAAAACTTACAGGATCGACGCGGAGACTCGGTGTACCACTCCTTCAGTAAAATATTTCTACGATTTTGAAAACCCAAACCCACAGCTGAGTTTTGTAACTTGGCTCTGATACCACTAAATGTAACACTCCAAACCTAGCCTGAAAGTTATGGTCCAATCTGTAATGCCACATTAGAGTGTTTTTTCTATAGCACTAATTGATGAAAAATTTGTTCTTTATAAACACTTCTTTAGGTTCTTAACAAAAGGTTAGACGACCGAGTTCATTGTGAAAACTCAAGTTGTTTAAGTAAAATACCGTTTATTGTTAAACTTTAAAACTTTGTTTGTTATGGAAGCTTTTAAAATGTGTTGCATGAGCATGATGTTTCCAGAAAAACATTCGTTTGTATTTTTTTGAAAATCTGAGTCCTATTACTAATAGGATAAATAAAATAAATAAATTCCCAAATTAAAATGAACTTTAAAAGGGCTTATTACATAATGAAAACCCAAGAATAAATTCTTAATCATAATCTATAATAAATTACTACGTCGAGTGGCCACCTCTAAGTCCTCCGTCGCCTTGATCTATCTAAGCTTGGGGATTTCCTGTACAAATGACAAATGGGTGAGTTTACGAAAACTCAGTGTGTGAAATCCCAAAATAGCAGACAATCAAAGTAAAATCTGGGCCTAAGCCCTTTTAGTTTCAGTTAGGGGCCTTAGCCCCTTTTTCAGTAATAGTCGCAGTCTTGGCCTGAGCCCATTTCAGTAACAGTGACAGTCTGGGCCTGAGCCCTCTTCAGTACAGTATGCAAACAAAGAATCCTACCCAATCCATCCGCTACACACCATCTCCGTACTAGCTCTACACACTATGTGGGGATAAAATCGACCCATCCAACCCTACACACCAAGTCGTATGAATTTCGGTACTTAAATAGTACCTGCAGCAGAGCTGCCAGTAATAGGCTTATAGCCTTTCAATTCACTTCCTCCAACATTATATATATAACCTACCCCATGTAATGCAACATAAAATCATACGTGTATGCAAAAAAGTCACGCTCAAAAATAATCATACATAATATAGGGGTATTTCAGTCAATTTACCTCATAGGGGTATAATGGTCATTTCATCCGTATAGGGTCTAAGTACACTTACCAGCCTAACAGTAGGTCCACAGTCGTCGTAGGCGACTCGTGCAACCTTAACAGTCAATCAGTGATAATGGGCCTCAAGCCCATATTGCGGCTCATGTGGGCCCATACTCCCATATGGCCCACATAACCTAGAAATGGCCTTAGCCGTGTAGTTTACATAGCCTGGCCCATATTCTACTGCACTTTGAGTGATTTGTCCATGTGGACCCACAACCCCATTTAGCCCACACAGCCCAGTTTGGCCTAAAATGGCCTAATATCGTTTTGGCCCATGAAATCACTCATGGCCATCTCATCAATAGTACGGCCTCGTTTTACTACTTGACCTGCCACATAGGTGGCCACATGCCCGTGTGGAGTCAATAATGCACTCTTCAATTTTTCGACTTTTGCCATTTAGCAGTTTTTGCAGTGTGATTACATACTTGTTTGCGAAAAGAGTACAATCCTCACAAACACCAATCTACATTCAACACGATCCAATGTCAGTCTTTAAACCATTAGGGTTAGACATTTTTTTACAAGCACTTAGTCCTCAATATATGACGTTACCTACCTTGTTTGAGCAAGTATGGTTTACTCCCTCTTTAAACCAGTGATCACAATTAACTTCCAAAACCTTGACAAGAATCTGTATTACATCCTAGTTTTATTAACTTTCATCATGAGCGAAATAAATATACTGTAACAAAAATATCAAACTTACCACCACGTAACCTTAAGAACGATTGTTAAAAGTAATCGGCCTACCCACAGAAGAACCGACTACACAATATAGTAGTGGCAAAGGGGATGATTGTACCTAAATCAGGAAATAGCAATATTGTAAGATGTTAAATGAAAATAGTAGTGTACCGAAAGAGAAAAAGAATTACCACTTACCCACACCAATAAAAAATAATAGGCTAAAATCGTAAGGGAAAAAGTAAAAGAAAAGGATGTAATATTTGGCTTGTCCTTTAGTTGTAAAGAAAAATAGTTATTGGTCAAAAAGAAAACAAGATATTCAGCCAAATATCAATAATCGGTTGGGAGAGAAAGAGGAGAAGAGAAACGGCTCCAAACCAATACCTAGCAACCGGGAGAATAAAAAGGAAATAGGATGTTCGGCTACAACAGTTAAGATAAAGAGAGAAAGAGAAGGGTGAAAAGTACTCGGTTTCAAGAAGTATAGTTGAGAAAGAGGGAAAAAATGAGTGTTCAGCCAGAAGGAGATAGAAGTAATAGCAAAAACCTTCACCCTAAAAGCAAAGTAGACAAAACCGCACTACACCCTAAGGAAAACCAAATAATCGGCTACCAAAACAAAGAATGCCCCTAAAACCAAAACTTGAGAGCCAAACTCAGTCGAAACTATGTGTGCCCATACTTCCCAACTTCAGTACAACTCTTTTTCTCCCTCAATCGGATCTTACTTTTTTCTCTAACCGGACATTAGCCAAATCCCGTCAAAATCTCCCCACTTCTCACCCTCCTAACACTCCTAAAATCACTCCTCAACAATTAATTCAAACCTTAACAATTTTGGTAACTAGGACACTCCCACAATGCACCCAGCAAAATAATAATTCTCTTATGCACTGCTAAGCCTCAATCCTCAAACCCCAAGAACACGCCCACACGCTACTTGGCACTAGACTAGTAGGCTTTTTATAACTTGAAACCCTTACATTAAATTAAGAAGCCTACCATCAAATGACAAGGGCTTGGTTAATAAGGAGTAAAATTTTTGCTCAAACCAAGTCTTGAACCCAAGACTTCTCAGACTCTTCCCAGGACACTTAACCACTGAAGCAGACATGTATTTGTGTCACAGGGATTTCGGGATTTTGAAAAAATTAGGGTGTTATAAGTCGAGTGAGGTACGGACTACGACGGAGACAGAGGGATGGTGGAAGGTGAGGTGATAAGGGGGTGTCTCAGAGCTAGGGGAGTAGAGGTTGTTTTTCGAAAAGGAGGGGGAGGGTTTAAGATGGTTCGCAGCTTGAAGGTGGGGCAGAAGGAAATGAAGAGGAAAGGGGAAAGAAGGGAGACAGGATGAGGGAGAATGGGGGTGGGGGAGAAGGGGTTTGATTAGGGGGAAGGTTACAATGGGAAGGAGTGGAGAAAGAAAAAGGACGAAGGGAAGAGGGAAAAAAGAAAGGAGAGAGGGGGAGTTTGGTTATGGGTGGCTGGAAAGGAAAATGAAAGAGTAGGAAGGCTCGTGGGTAGGGGTTGTCACACGAGGGAGAAGAGAGAAAGGATGTTATGTACGGTGGGAGAGATGGTGAATGGCAATTGGCAGCATCAGGGGGGCTGTGAAGAGCAGGGGCTAGGGTTTTGGTTTTTGGGGGATTAGAAGGAAGAAGACAAAACCCATAAAAATTAAGGTTTAAGGGTTAAAAAGGGTGACACTGTCGTGTAAAGGCCCGTATTGGGCAACACGGCCATGTCACACACCCATGTGCAACTCTTTTAGGCCATGTGTGATTTAAAATTTGAGCCCAATCTTTACATGCCCATGTGTCCAGGCCGTGTGGCACACACGGTCGTGTGTCAAGCCGTGTGTGTTACTCCTCGCCTCTCCCACGCCTGTGTGAGAGGCTCTGTGGGGTACATAGTCGTGTCTTTTGCCCGTGTAACTTACTAACTTGTAATTAAAATTGTAAAATTAGCTCCAGTACTCACACGGCCTAGGACACGCTGATGTGTTCAGGCCGTGTAGACTACCTTAGGCCATATAACAATCGAATTTTGGAAAAATTATGTCCTAAGACTCACACGGATGCCCGTGTGTCCAGGCCGTGTGACCTACACGGCCATGCCTTCCACACTATATAACTCACTGTAGAACACTCCCTTATGCACACGGTCGGTCAATCTCAATGAAAAGCCATGTACCGGTCAAGACATGTTTTGCCTTAGCATTTAACATTGTCTTTGAACTTTTATAATTTTATTACCGTTTGAAATTTGAATAAATAATAATAATAATAATAATACTAAACCTTTGATAACTAGCATAGTTGAGGCTATTAACAAAATAAAAAAAAAAAGTTATTTCACACATTGAACTCACAACTCTTATATGTTTAGTAAGTTAGTATTAGATAATCTTGTGGTTGAATGTTTGAAATATTTTTGTTCTTAATTATTTTGGATTTATCAAATGATAAATTATTATATCCATAGTATGAAATGATTTTGGGGTGTTTGTTGAATAATTGCTTATATTTGTAATTTTTTTATTAATATTTACATTATTGATGATTATTTTTTATTTGAAATTGATTTAATCTTATTTATTTAATATTTATAAACATATTTTGTATACATATATTAAATATTTTTCAAAAATAGCGGTTAGTCTAAAAAGGTACACCAAAATAGATTAATATTGGTATACACCAGTACCAGTAGAAAAATGGTACATATTGTAACAATCTGGTTTTCAGTGATATCACAAATTACAGTTTCATGGCATCATTTTCGTAAACCAAGTCCCTAAATATTAAATAGGGGTATTTATTGAGTTAGTGTATCCTGAATTGTAAAATGGCTAAGCGATTTAACTGAAATTGTGTCTAATTAAGGCTCAAGAACTAAATTGTAAAAATCCAATCGTTATAGATTTTTAGTTGACAAAAGACTTGAGGATTAAAATAGTAGTTAGCCAAAGGTCCAAAATGGTTATTAAACCATTTATAATCGAGAGTTAGCAGATGATGATGTCAACTCCCATTAATTAAAGTTAATAGATAGATTAGATTAATTAAATTATGTTAATTAAGTTAGCTTAATTAGTCTTAAAACCAAAAAGGGATGAGATTCTTTTTTAAATCAGGCACATATCTTGCATCTGACATGATTCCACTTTCAACCGGATTTTGTGGAGAGCAATGAATCATCACCCTTATCCTCAGCCACATCAGCTACGTTTGTAATTATTCGAACTGCCAGAAACTAAAATTTATGATCTATCAAACTTCTTGATGTCCAAAATCTTTGTTGTGTCACCGAACAAGTCGATCTGCGAAAGTTGAATCTAGCTATGATACTAGTTTATTGGGAAATGACCCGTATAAACAATGAATAAATAAAAGTAGAGAAGAACGAACACAAGTACTTTATGTGAAAAACCTTCAAAGAGAGAAAAACCATGGGCAAAGGAGGCTTTGGCTTTTTATTAATGAGTAAACAAACGATAGTAAATTATAGAGAAAATAACATAAATCTACAACATGTATATTACCCAAACCCCTTAATATAAAGCTCAAAATCTCAAAGAGAAAATCGATAAACAAAACTCTAAACCTCATAGGGCAGTCACAAAAGGGGTATAAAATACTCTCCATAATTACCACTAAACTCTCACCTCTTATGCGACTACATCTTGTCGTTCTAAAAGAAAAGCTCTCACTAATTGGCACATCAAAATAGGAATATAATGGCCCCTTTAAATAGGCTAATATTAGAGTTCTGATCATATTAAAATATCCTTGGAATAATCAAATAACTTGGAAAAGATAGCAAAGTTTAACTGAAAGAAGAATACGAGGCACACCCCTCAAATCTCAACCTTGACTCATATTTATCATGTCTTCTTTTGGACTCCTCGTCACGGGCCTAACTCAAATTTTGGATAATGTCAACCAAGTCTAAATCGTGCTCAAACTTGGAAACTGGAAGACTCTTAGTCTTTAAATCAAAGTTGTATAATGAAACAAGGGCTGGTAATACCCGGACAGAAGAGTAAATATCAACTATCTCCACCTAGCTGTAACCCTCTACGACCAACCTTACATCAAAACATTTTGCGAACCATTTGAGTCCTTAAAACCAAAAAGGGATGAGATTCTTTTCTAAATCAGGCATATGCTTGACATCTAACACTACTCCACCTTGAATTAGATTATGTAGAGAGCAAACTCCACCTTGAATCAGATTATTTAGAGAGCAACGAATCATCATCCTTATCCTCAACCATATTATCTACCTTCGTAATTATTCAAAACTGCTAGAAACTGAAATTTATGATCTATCAAACTTCTCGATATCCAAAATTGTTGTTGTGTCACTAAATAAGTCGATCTATGAAAGATGAGCTTAACTTTGATACCATTTTGTTGGGGATTGACCCATATAAACAACGAACAAGTAAAAGTAGAGAAGAATGAACACTAATATTTTTTATGGAAAACCCTCAAAGAGGGAAAAACCACGGGTAAAGGAGGTTTTGACTTTTCACTAATGAGTAAACAAACGAGAATACAATATGGAGAAAATAACCTAAATGTACAACATGTACATTACCCAAACCCTCAATACAAAGTTCAAAATCTCAAAGAGCAAACAGATAAACAAACCCTAAACCTCATAGAGCACTCACAAAAATGTATAAAATACTCTCCATAATTACCATGAAACTCTAACTAAAACTCTTATACGACTACATCTTATCGCTTTCAAGGAAAAGCTCTCGCTAATTGGCACATCAAAATAGGAATATAATTGCCCCTTTAAATAGGCTACTATTAGAGTTCTAATCATATTAAAATATCCTTGGAATAATCAAAGCTTAACTTGGAAAAGATAGCAAAGTTTAATTGAGAAAAGAATACGAGGCACACCCTACACGTCAAGATTGAAATTCCAAAATTCGATAAGTATAGAGACTTAGAATGATCCAATTAGAGAAAATGGACTATATCTACAATTGTACACATAGTACAAGACTAGTAATTGAATTTAACAAAACGTATTAAATTGTTATTGTTTCGATTAGAACTAAAATTTTAGAATTTAAAAATTATAGAGATTAAAATTGACCAATTTAAAAAGTACATGCACTAAATTGATCAAATAAAAATATAAGAACTAAATACACAACTTTCACAAAATACAAAAACTCATCGCAAAATTTAATTATTCTAATTTCATTGGGTTAAAAAAAATTAAATCATTGCACAAATGAATTTTGTTTAAAATTAAAAGGTATTGCACGAAGCAACCATTATATTGTAAGCATGAGATTATATGCCAAAATATACAATAGTGTTTAAAATACGTGTATTAAATTATAAATTAAACTTTTAAAAAAAGTAATTTCAAGGGTACTGAAACATAAAATATTAAAAATTGGGGGAATACTGAGAGTCTTTTGGTAACAAATGAAGAGGAAAGCTAATCATTTAATGATATTAATAATTTTAATCCATAATATTGCTTCAGTTTAGAAAACTTATCAAACTTTTAAAAAAATACTTTTAAATTAGGAAGGAAAATCACTTATAAATATTCAGATTTAACTTCTTTATATATAAAAAAATATTTAATTAGACATGATATTAATTGTCGTTATTCAAGGTTATTTTTTTTTAACTTGATGGCTGGTTCATGATTTATTTACCTTTTTTGGACCAATGATATATTTACTTATAAATTAGGAAAAAAATCCTTCCAAAAAAAATTTGATTAAGAGTTGATTAAGGAACTTCAATCACGTTAATTAAGATTAATTATCATTAATTAAAATTGGAAAGACTTCATTAAAATTATAAATAACGACATGTAAATGGAGCACATTAAACACAAATAGCAACATTCACAATAATGGCTCTCCAAATTGTTTTCTTTTCAATTTTCTTCTTTGTCTCCTTCACTATAGCTCAAGGTGTAAGAACTTTGAATGTTAAAAATTACGGAGCCATTGCTGATGGCCGAACAGACAATAAAAAGGTACCAATATTTTTTATTTCTATTTTTCAATTAAATTATATAATAATGTATTCGTGAACATTTTTAGGCTTTTCTTCGAGCATGGAATGATGCTTGCTATCAGAATGGAGGTTCTATAGTTTATATACCTAAAGGAGTGTACATGGTGGGATCAGTTGAATTTGCAGGTCCTTGTAGAGGACCAATAATGTTTTTAATCAGTGGAGATTTAAAGGCTCCAAATGGACCTTATTCCAATGTTGAGAAATGGATAGGATTTCAACATGTAAATAACTTAATAGTTAAAGGTGGTGGAACATTGGATGGTCAGGGACCTTCTGCTTGGCCTTACAACAAATGTCAAAAGACCAACAATTGTGACCCTCTTCCAATTGTGAGTATAATTCTTTCAATTTTATCCATTTTTTTTTTTGTTTGGGTATAAATTAAAATAATATCTTTTAATTTCAGTCAATTAAATTCGACTTTGTGACAAATTCAAGGATTGAATCAATAAGATCAGTCAATAGTAAAAATGTTCATCTTGCAATCTACGGTTGCAACAATGTAAACGTGTCGAAAGTGGATTTGTTAGCTCCTGCCGACAGTCCCAACACCGATGGAATCAAGATCAGCCGGTCGGCTGACATTCGAATTACCAACTCTAGAATAAGAACAGGTGATGATTGTATCGCCATCATCTCTGGAAGCTCCAACATTGATGTGTCCTATGTTTATTGTGGTCCTGGACATGGTATCAGCATTGGAAGCCTTGGTAAGTATAAAAATGAAGAGAATGTTAATGGTGTGACTGTAAGAAAATGTACCCTCAATGGAACAGACAATGGTGTTAGAATCAAATCATGGGAATCTCCTTATGCAATCACTGCTTCAAAGTTTTTATTTCAAGACATTTTTATGGAGAATGTTAGAAACCCAATTATTGTTGACCAGACATATTGCCCTCACTCTCCATGCAATCAAGAGGTAATTTTAATTAATCATAATTTGGGCTAATTTTCATTATTGATCAGACATAACCCAACGTTGTCTCTCTCGTTCTTTTTTTTTCAGACAGCTTCTCATGTCCAAATCCAAGATGTTACATATAGGAACATATGGGGAACTTCGAGTTCTCAAGTTGCAGTTTCGTTTGAATGTAGTAAAAAATTTCCATGCAAGAACATAGTGATGACTGATGTTAATTTGGCAAGTGTTGGAGGTGAAGGTCCTTTAAAATCTTCGTGTTCATACGTTAAAGGTCGTTCCTTTGGCCGACAAAATCCTCCACCTTGTTTCTAGTTGGATTCTTTAAAGTCTTTGTTCGAAGTTATGTGGTTTTATTATAATATCGGTCGTAGGTTTTGTTGGAAAATTTTAGTAAATGTAGCATGTAGCCTTTTTTTTCG
This sequence comes from Gossypium hirsutum, assembly GCF_007990345.1. Taxonomy (NCBI): domain Eukaryota; kingdom Viridiplantae; phylum Streptophyta; class Magnoliopsida; order Malvales; family Malvaceae; genus Gossypium; species Gossypium hirsutum. The sequence goes on along the minus strand of NC_053432.1, from coordinate 3,779,656 downwards.
TAATAAAAAAATGTATTTGATTTGATTTTTTTTTAGGGATAAATATCAAAAGTATCAAGAACTTTGATTTAATGTACAATTTTGTATAAGAACTTCGTTTTGTGCAATTTTATACATAAAATTTTGATTTAATTTAATTTCCATAAATTACTAATAGCATTATCGAATTAACATTATTACATTGATATATTAAATAGACAAATAATTATATTAATTTGATGTGAAATTTAATGTATATATTTATCCTTTAAATGTGTGTACTTAAATTGAAATTAGAGTTTCATATATACATATGAACTGCAATTCAAGTATCATTTATATCAAATTACTAATTATACATGTAAATTTAACATGGTGTTGGAGATTGTTATTCATTGATAAAGATATAAAATTTTTAATCTTTTAATTTTTTTCATTATCAATTTGAAGTAAATATGTTTGTCGATTTAGAAATCACCATATTCGAAACAATATATTTATTAGGACTAAATAGTAAACAATCAAGTTAATATGGTAAACCATTATTAAAAATCATAATATATAATTCCTTTTGTTTCTTTAATTAATTTTAAAAATTATATTTAAGGATTTAGGGTTTTTGAATTAGGATTTATGATTTTAAGGTGGTTTTAAAATTTTATAAAAATTAAATTAATTTATTAAATATTTTATATTTAAAATTATAGATTAATATTAGGTACGCTGATGGTGGTTTTAAACTTTTTTAAAAAAATTATTATACATTCTTTTTTTTAATTATTTTTTATTTTTCATTTGTCAACTCCTAACTCTACTTATAAAGTTTAAAAAGTCTATTTGTTTTTCGTAAAATAATTATAATTATTATATTTATAATAATCTACTGCCCACATTTGTGAATAAATATACGGACTGTGCACTAAGTCTCACCCAAATGAAAACCTCATTTCCCGTTTTAAACTTATTGCCAAATTTGTAATCATTAATGGGAGGAATATCTGGCACATATATGTATATTACCATAGGATTATGATTGTTAAGTATATGAACATTTTTTTAAAAAAAAATTAAGAGTTAATATCTCTTTTGATCCTTATATTATAGCTAAATTATTATTTTGGTATTTGTAATATTTGTTTTTATTAGTTTGGCCCTTATACTTTTATTATGTATAGCTCGTGTTCATTAAAAAATTAAACCAATCAATGACACACTATCACGTGTCAAAAAAATTTAAAAAGAAAAAGAAAAATTAAAAAATCACAAATTCCTTAAAAATCTTAGAAAATATTAAAACTTAGAAAATTATAAAAAAAATAAAAAATCATAATCTATTTTTGAAAATTGTAAATATTTTTTTAAACTATACGTATCGTAACCATTTTTTTTGGAAAACAGGAATCGACATAGATTTTGAAAATGAAAACGAATAGAGGAGTCGCCACCAATCCTTTTTGATGAGGTGTGATAGGGTCACCTCAAATTAATCATTTTAATAAAAGTTAAGCTTTACTAAAACGATAATTTTTGGTCTACGAAAATCAGAAAATGAGTTCGGGAGTCGGTTACACACAAGGAAGGATTAGTACCCTCGATACGCCCAAAAATTGGTACCTAGTTGATTAATTAGTGTCTTTGTTGTCGAAAATTTGAAAACTTGAAAGAATTTAGAATACGATCCCTCTTTGTATTAATGCTAATTTAAGAAATGATTAAATAAATCAAAACGGATGTTAAGGACTCTCTCATTTCGAAGTAATAAAATATCATACCCAGTAAGTTAGGGCACGACATCTCGAACTTTGAGGCTGAGCTTGCCTTTTATTTAAAATTAAGGTATTTTATCCTCTTTTAAAAGGATATTCGGTTAGTTAGGGTGAACGAGGAAAATCGAAACCCAGTAAGTTAGGGCACGTTTCCTCGAATTTCCGAACACCGAACATTGCCTTTATTTGCAAAAAATCTTATTTCGGGGTAACAAAATGTCATACCCGGTAAGTTAGGACACAACACCTCGTACCTCCGAGAATAAGAATTTTTCAAAACTCGTATTGCGATTTAAAAGAATATTCCGTTATTTAGGTTAAATGAGAAAAATTGAAACCCAGTAAGTTAGGGCACGATTGTCTCAGATTACCTAAATACGAAACTTGTTTTATTTTAGAAAACACAATTATGTGCGTCGAATAAAAGACCAATGTAATCATAATTGCATGGTGAAACAAATTGCAGCATTAATATGCATAGTAAAATAATAATAACAAAGGTGATGATATAAATACAATAATAATGACGAATAACATAAACTTGCAGATATATAGAGACATATATAATAAAATAATGAGAACATGACGAAATAAAAATGAAATAAATATGATGATAAATGAAATAATAAAGCAAATTATAGTGTAAATCTAATTTTAAATCGGGGATAAGTAAATAAACAAATGAATAAAGAAACAGTGTGTAGAATTATTTTTTAATAATAATAATAAAAATAATAAATATTATGTAAAATGTGTGAACAAACTTATAATTAAAAAGATTAAATAATAATGATGGTATAAATATAAATAAGTATTATGTGGAACAAAATAATGATACAAAATAAATAAAAAAGAATAAAAATTTCAAAATCGGAAATTACATAAGAGTATAAACGAATAAATAATAAAATAAAATCAGTGTATTATATAAAAAAAGTAAATGCATAAAAGAAAAACCATAATGATAATAGTAGTAGTTATAATAACAGTAAAAATAATACTAAATATAATAATAGTGATATTAAAAAATAATAGCTATAAAAATAATAATAATAATAATAACAATAATGACAATAAAGAATAATAGAAATAATAATAATAATGAAAATAAGAATAACATTTGGAATACAATAAAACACAATAGTAAAGTAATAACAACATTGATAATAGTAATAATAATAATTAATAAGTTAAGTTAATTAGTAATAAAGTAATAAGCGAATAAACATAGAAAGGGAAGTATATAGTATAATAACAATTAATATGAAATTAATTAGTTTAATAATAATAATAATAATAATAATAATAACAAAAATATTAAGTTACAATAGTAAAATAATAATAGTGATAATAATAGTATATTAGATAACAATAATAAAATAATAAGTAATAATAATAGAGTATAAATAATAGTTATGAAAATAATAACGAGTGATAATAATAATAACAGTGACAATAGTAGTAATAATATATTGGCAATACATAATAGAGGGAATAAAAATATAGTAGTAATAATAGTAATAATATTTATAATATATGTATATAAAGAAGGGTGGTAAAAGGATGTGTACATATATATAATAATAATAATGGAAATAGTAATGAAATGGTATTAGAATAAAATAAATATAAGTATAAGTATAATGATAATAATAATAATAATAAGGAAATGATAAAACACTTAATTTTAATAATAAAACATCAAAATAGCGAAAAAGGATTAAATTGAATTTAAAATCAAAATTTTGGGGGGGGAATTCAAAATAAAAAGAAAGGGGAGGACCTATCCGGACGCGTGCATAACATGGGGGGACCAAAAGGGAAATAATCACCTTCCCCTCAAAACGCGCAGTTTAGTAGGGACCGGACTAGAATCCAGAAAAATTTATGGGCCAAAATTGAAAAATAAAAAAAACTTGATTACAAAATAATAAAAAGAGGGAAGGACCACGCACGCAAATTTCCCCTTTTCCAAAAACACGCGGATCCTGTTGGCGGGTCGGGTCGAATTGGGTCGGTGCATGGGCAAAAGGGTAAAACGGCATCGTTTTGGTCTTAAGGAGGCTGACCAAAACGACGTCGTTTTGATTGGCTATTTAAGGCAGATTTTTTTGTAAAAATTTCAGTTTTCTCTGCTTCAGAAAAAAAAGGGGGGGCTTCTCTATTCTCTCTGGCCAAAGCCAGAATCCGGCAAGGAGACTGCCGGGGGATCTCAGCCGGCCACCGTCACCGGCCACAGTACACGGTGGCCGGATAAGATGGCCGGATTTTCGAAAAAGTTAAAAAATTTTAGTTTTTTTATATTTTTTATATTATTATTTTTTTGTTTATATTATATATATATGCGACTAAGAAGGCTCGAAAAATAGAAAAGAAATAAAGAAATAAACTGAAAGAAAATAAAATCACCTTTGTTTTTTTATTTTGATTCTATGTGTTTCGTTTCTTCCGATTTGATGCTTTTTGATTTGCTATTGTGTGCTTTTTACTCTCTAATTTCTGTTCGTATTTTAAAGTCGAGTATTGTTTCTATTTCTCACAAAAATGCCGAAAAAGAAACAATGGTTATTGATTGGCTTTTTATAGCCATTTACAATGAAAAATTTTTATTGTTTCTACTGTCCTTTCTTCATCTCTCTACAGGCGCAAGTGGATGCACTGACTGGGGCGGTGGAGTGGGTGGCCAACTGGCATGGGGCGATTGGACAGGGGTCAGAGGCGGCAGTAGCTTGATTTAGGGTTTTTTTTCTTATTTGTTGATTTTGGGTATTGGGCTTATTGGGCTAGGGTTTCATTTGTAATTGGGTTTGGGGTATTTGGTTTAATTTTGGGCCCGTAAATTGGGCTTGTACAATACGTATGAGAAAATTAAAAAAATAAAAAAAATTTTAAAAATGCATTTTTTTGGAAATTTAGGTTTTTAAAAAACTAGAATTTATGAATATTTTTAAGAATATTATGGGTTTTTTTAAATATTAGGGATCTTTTTGCATTTTTATGAATTTTTTGATATTTTAAAGGAATTTTGTGTTTTTTTAAGTGAAAATACCATAAAATTATTAAAAGTTTTCATAAAATTCTAAAATTTTCTAAATAAAAAAAACCTAAAATTCCAAACAATTTTTTAAATTTTTTTATTTCTTAATTTTTTTTTGAAGTTTTGTATACTTATAATTTTAATTTTTTATAATTTTCAAAAAAAATATTACGATTTTTAAATTTTTTTTTAAAATTTTTATTCTTTTGGAACTTTAATGATTTTTTTTTTTAGCTTTTAAGTGAATTTTTCATTTTTTCTTTACATGTGGTAGTGTCATTGGTTAGATTCAATTTTTTTAACGGGAATTTGAGTTTATGTAACAAGAATTATAAAAGTAAAGTATAGGATTCAAATTGATAACAGAAATAAAATATAAAAGCTAAACCGATAAAAAATGATACATATACTAAAGAAAGGTATTAAGCCAACATTATGGTGATGCTAAATCTTTGGTTCCTCACTTGGCACATATGTAAAGTTGCATGCACTAAGGCATGCAAAAAGGGATGGAGAGTTGCATATTATGGTAAAAACAAGGTGGAATGTGGCAACAAACAATCAGACGTACGGACAGTTTTATCATGCAGCATGTTTCTGTAATAAATAGATAGATAGATGTTCTGCAATATTTCAAAGCAAATTGAAATCTATAAAACTTCAAAATTGAAGGTTGGGTAAGCGTTGGATCGAATCGAGTGAAATTTTTTCAGTTAATCTAGTTTAAGAGTCCTATTTTATAATTCTATTTTGGTTTGAAATTTTTTCCAATCGAATCAAATGAAATAAAATTCGAGTCAAGTCGAATCGAGTGAAATTGTTTAAGTTAACTTAAAAAATTAAACATGTCAAATTAAAATATTGTTACAGTATAACAAATATTTAAAAAAAATTTCAAAGCAAAAAAAAATACTATAATATGATAAACTTGAATCATTAACTTATTTAGGTATCCAAAATTATTACTTTTGAACATTTTTAAATTTTTAACTTTCTTTATATATTTTGTAGAATTTTTATAATCTTTCAAAAAAATATATAAATTTTGGAACTTTTATAAATATTTTGAATTTTAAAAATTATTTTGAATTATTTTATTATTCTTGTTGAGCGAGAGATCAATTTACTCATTTTTTAAGTTGGCAGGGACCAAAAAAATATTTACACTTATTTGAATTGTAAAATTTAACTTGACTTGAACTCGAAACTCGAAATTTAAAATTTTTTTAATTTTTTTCAAACAGAATCGAGTTTTACTCACCTTTACAATGCTATTCACGAGAGATAGTCAATTTTCAGTTTGAGAGGTATCAATGTGTAACAGTATTTCAAGCAAAGAGAATGCTCAATTTCTATTTCGGATGAACTTGCTTAGGAAAACTATGGTTGGGTATTAAAAAGGTTGAAGGTGCTATTTTGGATATTTCAATTTTTTTTATGGAAAAGGAATTAAAGAAAAGGGGAAAATAAGGAATAGGAAGCAAAAATAAGAAATATATATATTTAGCATATTCAAAATATTATGAATTTATATAATTTTTTTTTACATTTTAATAATTTATTTTGTGCAAATTTTGATTTACCGTGTAGTAATGTTGTGTTTTAATTATTTTCTTAGTGTTGTATTTGTGTTGTGTTTCAATTTGCTCAATAGGTTTTTTATGGCCACTACAACAAATGTTGCAGACAACAACGGTTTTTTTTTGCACATATAATAGAGAAAACGCTGCAAAAAGCATCAGAAAAATTTTACGGTGACTCTTGTTGAGGCAAGTCTCTAGAGTAGCATGGGAAGTGCCAACGGTAATGGCCATTACGGCTAGCATTGTGACAAATTCCATTGTTTATCATGTTTGAAGTCAATAACTTTTTAAAGAAAATTTTTGAATTTTAAATGATGTTAATATTGTAGAAGTTTAAAAGTTCGTTTATATTCAAACAATTTGAAGCAATTTATCTTAAAGATTGAATTGAATCAAATTCCTTAGATTATGGAGAATGGATCAAGATAACATATCTTCAATAAGGGGTTAGATTGTAATTGATCTAATATGTTGTAAGTTTTGAAACTCTTATATATTTGATAAACTTGTATCGGTTTTTTTTATTGAGTATTGTGAGCACTTATTTGTTCATTGAGGAACCTTATTTTTGTGAGTACATTTGAGATAGTAAATAAGTTTTAATGCTTTACTGCCTAGAGAACTTAGAAGTGAGTGATTTAGATCTTTAGGTACAAAAGTGAGGTTGTTATACTAGAGTGTGATAAAACTTTAATCACTTGTTGTATTGAAATTAAAGATAATAGATTTACTCATTAAGTTAGGCTCCGTACAATAAAGAAACCAAACTACATAAACAACTTGTGTTCTTGTTTTCTCTGCTCTTATCGCAATGTCACCTTCAGTGGCCACTGCAGCTATCACTTTCATTCAAACACTTTGTTTTCCTAAGCAACTATCAATTGCATGTTTCAACATTTGGTATCAGAATACCTCACTTAACTTATATTTCTCAGTGTTGTTAATTGCTAGATATGGAATAATCTTCAATTGCTCATCCCCCTATGTTGAAGGGTTCTAACTACTTTTATTAGAAGGCAAGAATGAAAGCCTTCATCAAGTCCACTGATGAGAAAAGCATGGCATTTAGTCCTCACTGGATGGTGAACACCTATGATTAAGATTAAGTAGGAAGAACTCCTAAGTTTGCATTGGGCATCAAAGTATACGGGTCACACATACATAGTCCATCATCCATTCAGAGTTAAGGTATACCACACTATGAATGTCACAAGTGAATAAATCAATAAACGAATCTAGGATCTATTCTACTTGGGTCTTGTCTAAAGTACTGTCAGTTTAGTTAGTCACATCTATATCTCTATCTTTTGGGAGTCATCCACTTCGATGCTCAACACCTCAATTGGACTTAATAGATGACATATCAATCTTTCAAGTAGTTTATTCATTTCTGATGAGTCTGAGGACATGTTTAGGTTTATCTACTAATGCAAATTGTCTTTTCGTATTACAATCCAACCACGTAACCGCTTATTATTAGTTAAACATTAGATAAGTAGTGAGCTAATATTTACTTCCAATTTGCTTTATGTGCAAAAAATCGTTAAGAACAATATACAAAGACTATCAATGTAATCAATGTATATTTTATTAAATCAATTTGTTCGAAAAATATAAGTCTACATAGATGAAAATACTACACTTAAGGCACTTGATCAAACACATTTTGCGTCAATTCTAAAACTCTTTATACTATCTTTTGTGTGTTGATGTACAAGAATTTAAGAGGACTTTGAAGTGGACAACTACTAAGGAAGCATGGGACATCCTAGAAACTATTCATGAAGGCATCAACATAGTAAAACGATTTAAAATGTGAATCATAACCACAAAATTTGAAACCTTGAGAATGTAATATTTAGAAACTATTGGTGATTTTAATGCAAAGCTTTATGATATGTCTAAATTCTCTTTAAAAGAAGACTATCTGAACTCAAAATTGGTTAAAAAAGTGTTGAGGTCATTCTCGGAGAGGTTTGCCATCAATGTCACTTTCATTCAGAAGGAAGAAGATATAGATAGCATGAGGATTGATGAACTAATAGGATATTCTCTGCAAACCTTTGAGATGGCTCTAAATGAAGTTAATGAAGCAAAGCCGATGGAGAAAGGAGTATTGTTTTGCAAGTGACATATGCAATGACCAACTCCATTTATAATCGAAGATCTTCAAAAACAAATGTTTTGCTTACTCAGAACTTTAACAAAGCATTCAAGAAGCGGTCCAGAAGATCCAAGAAATTTGAGGTTACCAAAAACATTCCCAAGAATAAATTCAAGGGAGTGGTTATCAAAAAAGTGGCCAAGGGAGAGAAGAAGGAAGAACTCTATTGCCATGAGTGTCATGGGTTTGGGTAAATCCAGGCTAAGTGTGCTAACACTACAACGAAAAAAGAAGAAATTATTGTATGTGACCCGGAACAATGAAGATTCCACCAACAATTTTGATTCTAATGAAACCATGTCAGCTATTTAAAATTAACCTACTCCTTAATCCGTCAAGGACATTCATGAGTTCCTCAGGTTGGTGAGTTACTATCGACGCTTTATTCACCATTATGCGGTAATTGCTAAGCCTCTGAGAAACTTTCTTTAAGAAAGACAATTTCAACAAACCTTTCACTATTGAGACTGATGCGTCATGGAGGTGTTGTCTTATCACAAGATTGTCACCCGATTGCCTTCTTTAGCCAGCAACTTAGTACCCGAATGCAATTAGCTTTTACTTACCCATAGGAGATGCATGCCATCACTCAAGCAGTAGCGAAGTGGCATCAATATTTTTTTGGAGGCAAATTCACTATAGTCATTGATCAACAACCACTTTAAAACCTTACTGAACAGGTTATTTAAACTTCAGACCAACAAAAGTGGCTTGAAAATTTGATTGGCTATGATTTTGATATTGTTTATTGTCCGAGCAAGTAGAACAGTGCAATAGATTCTCTTTCCAGAGTCTAGAATTCTCAATTTCTTGCTTTATCTCGTGTTGAATTTGATGTTGTGGTGGATTTAAACACCATTAACAAAGATCACCTTGAATTACTTGACTTGCAGCAACGTTTGTTACATGATAAGCAGGGCCTTCCTAGCTTTACATTAAAGGATGGTCTTTAAAGGAATTTCCATGGATTTGATTATTGGGTTACCAGCATTCAAAGGCAAAACTATCATCATGGCGATATTTTATCAGCTCTCCAAATATGGACATGTCATCGGTTTACTGTCTAACTTTTTAGTGCATCCATAGTTATATTTGTGCAGATTTTGTTCAACTTCATGGAATACCTGTTGAAATTAGGACAATGGAGTTATGGCGAGAACTTCATCGTCTACAAGGCACAACATTTGTCATCAGCATGGATTACCACCCGCAAGCTGGCGACCAAAATAACCTATTTACAATGTTATGTTGCGGATTATCCCACCACTTGGAAACAAAAAATTACCATGGGTTGTGATAGAGATCATATGATAAAGTTCACAGAGTTAGTTTGTATCAGTTGGAGTAGTTAGTCAGTTAGCAACTGAAACAGTTGATACAGCTAGCAGTCTGTTCAAAGAGCAGTTATTCAAAACTCTCTATTTATACAATGTTAACAATGTACAAAGGACTTCAACTCTGAAATACAGAATAGATAAATTTCAGATTGCACTCAATTCATTTCTTTATTCATTGTTCATTCTCTTTGTAGTTTTACCTTGATTCTAACAGGTCGAATATTGGTATAACACGACCTACAAAACCTCTGCTCAAATAACTACGTTTGAGATTTTATATGGTCACCCTCAACCTACATGATTCGAGTGGTAATGCATTAGTTGAAAACTACATTTTAGATCGCGATAAAGTTCTCTCCTTGCTTAAACAGAATTTAAGGAAATCTTTGGCTGATCGACGTAGACAAGAGGTTCATTTTGAGGAATGAGATTGGGTTTATATGAAACTTTAGCCTTTTAGCTAGAATTCGATTCACCTACAGCACCATCACAAACTCAGTACTCCGACCCCTACAATTGAAGTTATACACAAGTTGGAGCTTTCAGATTCTGCTCATATTCTTTCTCTTTTTCATGTTTGATTGCTCTGCAAGTCATACAATTAGATTTGGCTGATTCTATTTTCACATTGATTTTGCAACCAGCTGCAGTTCTTGATTAAAGACTACTCATTCAGTCGAGCAATGACTTATTCAGTGGGAGGGACATCGAGTTACTGATCCAACATTTTCCTAACTGGAATCTTGCAGACAGGTTCTTGTTGGTGGAGGGAGTATTGTTATGACTATATATTCAGAATAACAGCAATAAAAATCACATAAATTTCTTTACATTTTCTTTGTTTTTGTAATTGCATTTACAATTCACTAAAAACGCTAAAAGAATAGTTCGTAAATAATCATGCTTATAATCGTTATTAAGTTAAATAAGCGAATATGAATAAAATTTTGAGACTCGTCTATCAAACAACTGAACATAAACAAAGCATGTTCAATTCATTTTTGTTCACGAACAAACTGATTTAAAACTCGTATGATAAATCATTTCAATCTAATTAAAATTTTGTTTATCATTCGATTATTAATATCAATATTATTTTACTTTATTTATTTATATTGTAATTGTTAATACTTACTTCTAAAGTACTAATAAATTTATTTATTTGTGGTTTATTTATTTAAGTTTGTTAATTTATTATTCACAAATATGTTTGATTATATGTTTATAAACATATTTATTTAATATTTGTGAATATGTTTATTCGAGATGGATTTGAATGGGTGATTGGGTGCGGTGCAGTGCAGTGCAGTACAGTGTGTTTAGCTTACTTTTTATCTCACATTGCAATATCGTTGCTATTAGAATTGTGTGACCCGAATTCTTGTTAAAGAAATAATACAGTAGCCAAACTAGGAGATCTGAGCTACAGACTATATTGCACAAGTAGAATTCGTATAGAACTTCTTCTATTTGACATTGATTAGAATAAAGTTTTTCAACCTTTAAATAGATATAATCGAAACTCCTCTTGTATCATTCGATTTTCAACATTAGTGAATTTTTTCTTCCCTGCCCATAGTTTTTTTCCGAAAGGGTTTTCACGTAAAATCTATGTGTTTTATTTTTCATTCTTATTGTTTTATGATTGTTCTATATTGCCATTATTGACAATCAGTTTTAACAACTATAGTATCTAATCTCAACGCTACAGTTGTTTTTACACTAACCATAGATAAATGCACCGCCCATCGAAACCCACTCTTGATGTTCACAAACATATTTATTTAAGTCAAACAAATAACACATAATTTTAAATAAGTCAACATCATAAGAGAGGTGGTGCAGTTACCCAACTATAAAAGTTTATAAAATGGTCATCCAATTATTTGATTTTTTGACTGAACAATTTTTAAAATTGGCATAATAGTAAATTTAACCCTAAACATTTATACATTGTCTTAATTTAGTCTTGATTTTTAGTTTTTTTTTAATATTTTCTTTTCTTTGTGAACCTTTCACTTAAAAACCTAAAAAATAATAATAAATCTAACAACTAAATTTGATAAAAAAAATATACCAAAAAAAAATCTAAGATAATAATTTTCATCTTTTCTCATTCTTTAAAATTAACCCTTAATATCACAAATAAAAGTAAAAAAAAAACTAAATTACATAATGTGTAAATAGTGAAGGTTAATTGATATAATGTATAAATGTTGAAGGTTTAAAGTTGTATTAATACCAATTTTAAAAGCTATCAAATTATCTCCCCATTAATAATTTAATGATTAATGATGAATTTTTTTGAATAATTACGTGGTAATGATTAATGATCAAAATTTTTTAAATAATTACATGATAAAAATTGAATAACTACGGAACGAAAATGGTGGTTTAACAAAGGTGTTGCAAAGAATCTCTTTTGTCTGTATACAATGATTGATAATATTATCTCTGAAACAGAGAAACCTAAACAAGATTGGACGCAGAAGAGAACTGCTTGCTTGTGGTCCATCTTCTTCTTTTCCAGCTGAATGCAAAAAGAAGCAAATTCCAATTTTACGGCTCTCATTTAACCTCAAATCTTCTCCTCATATCAAATGGAAGGCCCAGATTTTGCACATATGTTTAAAACCAACTATGGCTCAAATGGTGTGCCACTTAAAACTGAAATTAACTCGATTAGGGACAATTCAAATTTTAAAACATTTGGAATTTTCAATTGTGTTGATATTTTTTATTTAAATTATTTAAATTCAAATTACTCTAATGCCATGTAATAATGTTGGTTTCTTTGTAAGATCAGTTGCCTATTTTCATGGACAAATTTTGAGGCGGCTGTCCATGTGTCTTAGCTGCATGCATATATATACTTTTTTAAAGTAATTTTTATTTTACTCGTCGATAAATACTAATCCATCGTTATAATCGTTAATTTGTCGTTTGGAATTCAATAATCAAACTTTAAAAAAAATAGTTTAAGAAGATTATTTGGAATTTAATAGAAGATTTTAAATGGTTTAAGAAATTAAGGTAAAAAGAAAATGATTGGTGGGCAAAGAGTGATTAGAACTTGTTCCGTTGTCTTAAACCCACGTTTTTAAATTGTGGTGAAAAGAGACCCCATTACTTTTGTCCTAAACAGAGATATTTTTCCTAGGAAAATGAAATTGAACTCCAACTCCCATCTCTACCCACAAATGGTTCTTAATGAATTGATTGAATAAAAATTGACCAGTTTTTTTTAAATAATTTTTAAAATTTAAAATATTCTATTTTTTAAAAATATATATAAAAATTTCAAAAAAATCTAAAAGATATATAAAGAAAGTTAAAAAATTAAAAATTTTCTAGAATAATAATTTTGATGACCTGAATAAGTTAATTAATGATTCAAGTTTATTATACTAAATTATTTTTTTATTATTTGCTTTAAAAAAGTTTTCAAATATATATGAGTTTTAATTTATGTGCTTTAACATAAAATTAGTTATATTAAAATAAGATTTTATTTTGACATGTTTTATTTTTTAATTTAACTAAAATAATTTTATTCAATTCAACTCAATTCGAAAAAAAATTTCAAATCGAGTTAGGATAATAAAATAGGTTTTGTCAACTCGATTAATTCGAAATTTTTTCACTTGATTCGATCGAATGCTCTCCTCTAATTGAACTATTTAAATTTTTTTATTTAAATCATTGAGTTGTTAATTTTTTGTTTAAAGTTTCGCCAGTGATCTCCAAGCGACAATTCGACAATCAGTACAGTAAATCAATACCCATTGATAAGTAGAAGAACACACCTTAGATCCAATTCAATTTGACGATCAGTGTCAAAGATCAGAAAAAAAAAGTTGTTTAGATTTTGGTTCGGAGATTCATACCTTTTAAAGTTGTTTTATGAAGAAAAAAAAAGCTAAATTGTAAAAGAGAAATGGAAAGAGAGCTTTTGATTAGTGCAACTAGTACGAACAAAAAAAGCTATATAGCATTAATTTTAACAGCCTAGTGGTTAAAATAAAATTTTTTGAATAGTTCAATGACCAAATTGTAGCTCTTTAGTTAAGTGACCAAAACAAAAGCTTACCCATATTTTAGTGACTAATAGTGTAATTTACCAATAGTAAAATTGGATTTCTAATGACATAATAGTAAATTTATAGTAAAATTGGATTTCTAATGACATAATAGTAAATTTAACCCTTAACATTTATATTTTTTTTATCAATTTGACTCTTATTTTTTTAAGCTAAATTTGACAAAAATAGTCAAATCATTTTTTTAACGAAAATATGAATAACTAGTTACAAAAATTAGTACATAGATTTAACGATTATAGTTTACATTAAAATTAAAATTTTCAAAATTAAAAAAAATAGAATGACTAAAAGCAATCCAGTTAGAGAACATGGACAAAATCTCTAATTTTACGTACGATACAAGACTAATAATATAATTTAGGGCAATCTATAAAAATAGTCACTTTTGTTTGCCTCAGGTTACATTTTAATCACTTATATTTGAAATATTATGTTTTAGTCACTTATGTTATTATTTTGTTACGAAGTGACCACTCTACCGTTAAGTTTTGTTATCTCTCTAACGGTAATCCTACCTGGCAGTCCAACTAGATTTTAAGTGCCAACTTGGATTTCTAAATGGGATAAAATAGATTTTTAATTATTTAATTAATTAAAATTTTTAAACCCAAACTTTAACTAAAAAAACTATTCATATTTTCTTTTTAATTTTTCTTCCATCTCTTTTTTTTCAATGGGTTTTTTTTTCTCATTTGACTGAAAAACTATTATTCAAAATTGTTGAAATCAAATTGACTGCTTCATAAAGATAGATTCAATGGAAGATTCAGGTATGTCTTCTTTGTATTCCTCTATCTCTTTTATTCAGTACTGAAAAACAAAAGATTAGATATTTTATTGTTTAATAAAACCCTAGATTAAAATTTTTTATTTTCTTCTACTTTTTGAAATTTTTTGTAAACATGTATTTTATTTTGTGTCAATAGACATCCCATAAAATGCAACCAGAAACATGTTTCATTCAAGCTAATTTTAAAATTTCCAGAAAAGGGCTATTACTTTCACTGTTCTTGTTCCTAATTATTATATTTTCTAGTTCTTTCACAATTCTTGAATAATTGATTTCTCAATCAAATTTTTTCTGATCTGAATCAACTTGTATGTTCACAATCTCTTTGTGGGTATTCTAGATTATTCTTTCTTATTGCTGATTTTAACTATTTTGATCTTAATAATAGTTTTTCCAGTCAAATGAAAAAAAAAACCCATTGAAAAAAAAAGACAAAAGAAAAATTAAAAAGAGGAGATGAACCGTTTTTCTAGTTAAGGTTTAGGTTTGAAAATTTTAATTAATTAAAAATTTATTTTCACCCCATCTAGAAATCTAAGTTGGCACATATAATTTAGTTGGACTGCCACCTACAATTACCGTTAGAGAGATAACAGAACTTAACAGTAGAGTGATCACTTTGTAATAAAATAATAACATAAGTGATCCTAAAACATAACATCTTAAACATAAGTGACTAAAATGTAACATGAGACAAACAAAAGTGGCTTTTTTATAGATTACCCTGTAATTTAACCGATCAAATTTAAGTTCAGGAGTGAAATTTCAAAATTTTAAAAATATAGATACTAAATCGAGAACCAACACAAAGTAGAGGGTCTAATAGCAGACATAGACCTTATATTAATTACTTTAAAAATATTAAATTAAACCGATAACAGAAAATTTCATCAACCTCTCATCTGTTTTCTCACAATCATGGCCCAAAACCAGATCTGTAGCAAAGCAACCTTCCTAATTTCTGTTCCCAATTTCTCAGCTAATTTGAACCTCAGAAAAAGAGAAAATTTAAATAGAAAAACATTTTATCCTCCATGATTTCCAAATTCTTGGGACCCACTTAAAAGAACAACGCAGATTTTCCTGTTTAATTTCCATGGTTTTTTTTTTTTCACCCAATCTTTTGATGTAAAAAAAAAAAGAAAAAGAAACCATACCTTTCCACTATAAATAATTTGCCCATTCACCCATTTTCCCCAAAATTATGTTGTAATTGCTAAAGATTCGTTAGTTTGAAAAAATGGCTTCCATTGGTAATAGTTGTTCTTCACCTTTTATAATTGAAAGAAATGGAGAAAGTAAAGCTTTTGTTTTTTCAACTTTTAGGTCAAGAAAGACGAAGGCTTTGGGTGTTGTGAATGGTGGGGTTTCTTTGTTTTATAACAAAGGGAAACAGCTTTCTAGATTTAAGCCTTTGAGAGTAGCTAGTACTGGGGATGTTGTTGGTTTTGGTGATGGTGATGACTCTGAAAATTCACTTCAGGCTACCATTGAAAAGAGCAAGAAAGTTCTTGCCATGCAAAGAGACCTACTTCAACAGGTACCCCTTTCTTTCTTAATTTCTTTTTTTTTTTTTTGTAAATCGTGTTTCTTTTGGATTAAAATTTTATGTTATATATATATATATATATATGTTTCAAAGTGATTCATTCTTTGTTTACTTTATTGAATGTGGACTTTGTAACTATTACCTTTTGCAGCAAAGAAAGATAAAGAAACTTGGGATTAGGGAATTATGGCTATCAATCTTTCTGGACTTAACAATTTTTTAAGGGATCAAGAAATAAAATATCTGTAATAGCCAGTAAGTCTCTGTAGATTAGTTCAAGAGATAGGGTTCCATTGGAATCTGCCATTTCATATTACTCAACAAGCTTTTAGATTACAAATTTACATTCATAAAGGGTATTTTTTTTACTCCTCTGTGGTGTCTGAAATATATATTTACTCAGAATCGGTAATGTCATTGCGGAACCGGTATCTGTTTTTCCGGTATTGAACTCCTCAGATTACTATTGAAGTGTTAGATTACTTCTACATTAACAAGCATTTGGTATTTTTGGTTCTTGGTGGCTATCAGTCTATTTCTTGGTTCATTCGGCATTGTGGACTCTGAACTTCATGTTGCTACAGTGGTCGAAATTTTGGTGATGAAAACCTTTTAGCACTTGCAATCATACTAAACATCAACTAGCTTTATGAATGATAAAATTTTCGATGTTTAAGATATTATGAGTCAACTCTTGCCTTTCAAGAGCTATAAGCGCTTGCTGATTTGGTTAGTGAAAATTGAAACCTTAGTGATGTTATTGATTTTCTATATCCATGGCAGAGCTGAAAGAAGGAAACTGGTTTCTTCCATAAAAGGTAGTGTTACCTACCAAGATGAAGATGAAGATTTTAGTTCAGGGGATAGCTCTCTTCCCAATCCAGATCTTACTTCTGGAAGCTATAACAGAGTGGATGTAGTGAAAAATGGTAGCATTTCTTCAAGCAGTCATGTTAATTCAACTACGAAGAATGTATCAAAGATTCTACCTTCGGTTGAAGTCCAAGAGAAACCGGAACTATATTTGGCTCCTGAAAAGGCTTCCTCTAATAATGGTTCTATCAAACAATCCAAAACCATTGATTCTAAAGCATTTAAGTCTGATGTGCTTCCTTCTTATCTCTCGAGTTCCAAAGCCCAAGTTACAGACGAAGAGGAAGAAAGTTCAACTGAAGCAGACTCGAAAGAGGCTGCTGAGGTAGATGATGCTGCAGTTGAAGATGAAAAACCCCCGCCGCTAGCTGGTGTAAATGTCATGAATATTATATTAGTAGCAGCAGAATGTGCCCCATGGTCTAAAACAGGTAATATACCATTTGATAGATAATCCAAGGTGGCAGTCTCTCTTTTCTGTTCTTGATAGGCAGGCATTGTATAACTTGTCCATCCTTCATAATGTAATTGGAGGCTAATGCGTTGTTATTATAGGTGGGCTAGGAGATGTTGCTGGTTCTTTGCCAAAGGCTTTGGCTCGTCGTGGACACAGGGTTATGGTAATATTTTGTATCTTTGTTCCCAATGATCAACCTACGGATGGCTATGGCACTTACTTAATATGGCTTCTTAGCAAAAAATTTGTTTTTTGCTTAGGTTGTGGCACCTCGATATGCTAATTATGCTGATTCTCAAGATACTGGAGTTCGAAAGAGGTACAAGGTAAACGGTCAGGTAAGACAGCGCTATTGCATATTGTCGTAAATTACTTAGCTTTTGGTGGCTAAACAAAATCGGGTAATCCTACAGCATAATCTTCTCATGTTATGTTATTTGCAGGAGCTGGAAGTATCCTATTTCCAAGCCTATGTAGATGGTGTTGATTTTGTTTTCGTGGATAGTCCCATGTTTCAGAATATGCAGAATAACATATACGGAGGAAACCGACTGGTAGAATGTCTTTTATAGTGCTTTGTTAACATCTTATATTAGTGTGATTGGCTGGTTGTAGTCTATGTATGTTACACGAATTCAAGTGTGAGGTTGGATACCAGCATGTTTCCAACATGGCTATGTTCAAATATTTTGATTTTAATTAACTTTAGTCTTGTGGTGTAGGATATTTTGAAGCGAATGGTATTGTTTTGCAAAGCAGCAGTTGAGGTACGATTACTAGATTGCCTAAGAATATGTAGAAATTGACTTATTTTAGTTGAGTCGAATATTGATTATATCTTAGTAGTGTCGGAAACTGAAGAAGTCGGTTTATTTTTTTCAGGTTCCTTGGCATGTTCCTTGTGGAGGTGGCTGTTACGGAGATGGTAATCTGGTTTTCATTGCTAATGATTGGCATACGGCCTTGTTGCCAGTGTACTTGAAGGCATATTATCGGGACAATGGTTTGATGTCCTTCACGAGATCCGTTCTTGTTATCCATAATATTGCTCACCAGGTTTGTCCTTTGGAGGATTCTCTCGATGCAATCTTTTATAGTGAAAACAGATTCGGATCATTGGTATTTTTCCTTTGCATTTCATGACAATGAAACTGATTCCCAAGCATATTCACTTTTTTATCTCTAAACATTTTTGCATCGGAATGCATGATTAATAACCAAAAAGTGGAAAGATTCGAGCTATGTTCCTTGGGCTTGGGTTTGTGTTGTATTTGCGTATACATCCAACACAAGTATGTTTGATTATTTGAATCCAGGGTCGGGGGCCTGTGGAGGATTTCAGCTATGTCGATCTACCAGAACACTATATGGACCTTTTCAAGTTATATGATCTGATTGGAGGTGATCACTTCAATATCTTTGTGGCCGGACTAAAGACGGCTGACCAAGTAGTCACCGTTAGCCATGGATATTCTTGGGAGCTTAAAACTGCAGATGGTGGTTGGGGTTTGCACAGGATCATAAATGAAAATGATTGGAAATTGAGGGGAATAGTCAATGGAATCGATACAAAGGAATGGAATCCACAATACGATATTCACCTCAAATCCGATGGTTATACTAACTACTCCTTGGAAACACTGCAAACCGGTAAACCTAAATGCAAGGCCGCGCTACAAAAGGAGCTCAGGTTGCCAGTTCGCGAAGATGTCCCACTGCTTGGCTTTATTGGGAGACTAGATCAACAAAAAGGTGTTGATCTAATTGCCGAGGCAATTCCCTGGATGATAGGCCAAGATGTGCAATTAGTCATGTTAGGCACCGGCAGACCTGACCTAGAACAGATGCTTAGACAGTTCGAAAACGAACATCGTGACAAAGTAAGAGGATGGGTAGGGTTTTCTGTAAAGACAGCTCACCGTATAACAGCCGGGGCTGATATTTTACTCATGCCATCAAGATTTGAACCTTGTGGTCTAAACCAACTATATGCGATGAACTATGGAACAATACCAGTTGTCCATGCAGTTGGTGGACTGAGAGATACAGTGCAGCAATTCAATCCGTTTGAAGAGTCGGGGGTCGGGTGGACATTTGACAGTGCGGATGCAGGCAAGTTGATACATGCATTAGGTAACTGTTTGTTGACGTATCGGCAGTATAAAACAAGTTGGGAAGGGTTACAAATACGGGGAATGAAGCAAGATTTGAGCTGGGACAATGCAGCTGAGAAGTATGAGGAAGTGCTTGTTGCAGCCAAATATCAGTGGTGAGAGCTCTGTTTGATCTGAATGAACCCTCTTATCACCTTTTTACCACAAATTTTGGGTCTCGTTTTCAAATGTTGTATTAATGTTGTATTCCTATTTTTTTGCTCTCTTTTTTTTGTTGTTGTGCATGTATTGTATCCAACATTGCCAGGATTCGTAGTTAGTCCATAATGTCATGTTTACTGTGTTTATTTTTTCAAAATTTATTAAATAATATATTTATTTTATATAATTAATGTAAAATAATATTATGTGAATTTACATTTATTATTTTGATAATTAGAATATTACAATTGATAATAAGCAATTCAAAAATTTTAAGGTATTTTTTGTAACCTAATCAGAATATCTATCGTCGATAATAGTGACTAATATAAAATTATAATTAATTAATTTTTAAAGTATAATGAATGGATAATTTTATATGAATATAGAGGACAACTAGATTCTCGTGTGATGTACGAATGATTGTATTTAATATGAAATATATTTTTAATTAATTATTTTATTTAAAAATGATATTTGATAATATTAACCAAATGAATTAATTATTCTTATTTGGGTTAAGACTAAAATTTTAAAATTTAAAATATTTAAAAATTAAAATTGATCAAATTAAAATATAAAGATTAAATATAACTTTTTTGAGTAAACTATACCATTAAGCATTAAACTTTAGATAATTTTTTGTCTTAGTCACTTAATTAAAAGAGTTATAATTTGATGACTAAATTATTTAAATTTTTTTATTAAGTGGATAAATTATTCAAAAATAAGAGAAAATACATGAATAAAATAGAAACTTCTAGAATCTATTTTACGTAATTTCAAACGAAATCATCAAACATCCTGGAATCCCGAACTTTCCAGGCTTTTGGATTCCTTTTATAAAAATCTTCTCTTTCTCCACATTTTTTTTTTCAATTCAAAGTTTTCTCTTTCTTCTTCTTAGAGATTCTTTAAGCTTCTCTGATTTTCCTAGTATGGCGGAAGCTCCTACCCAGAGCCAACAGCCTAGTCCTGTCGTTTACGTAGTTTTCCAGATCGGCGGCGTAGGAGTCCTCAGCGAAAATAAACTTAGGCCGGCGCCAGCTTCCAAAGCTTCCATAGAAGCAATGCCGAGGATAAAAGTGAAAGAGAGTGGCAAAGATTGTTGTATTTGTTTGGAAGATTTTGAAGTTGAAGAAGAAGGAAGGGAGATGCCATGTAAGCATGTGTTTCATTCGGGTTGTATTGAGAAGTGGTTGTTGATCCATGGGTTATGCCCGGTTTGTCGATTCTTGATGCTGCCTGAGACGGCTGAAATAGGAGGTGGTGAGGGTAATGGTGGCCGGCGAAGAATTGAGGGTGGGGAGATCAATGGTTTGGAATTTTTGCAGTCGGTTTTTGCTTTTGCTAGCTTGGCTAGCATGATGGGTTCGGGTCGGGCTTTCCGTCAACCTGATTCGGGTCAAGTTGATGATGATGTGTATTCCAATTGCAACACGGATGATACGCCTTCCAATCAAAACACGGATAGCAATTGACACATACTTTTTCTCTGAATCGTACCTAAAGAAATATTTTTTAACCGACTAAATTGTCAATAAGTAAAAAGAATTTATTCAATAATTTATTTACTGTACTTTCTTAACTTATCTAAAAGTATATATTTGATAATTGATTTTTTTTTAATCTAGTTGCTACTTAATTTGTATTTCATCATCTCACTTAATATTGATAATATTGATACATTGATAGTCATGACAGCGTCAACTTCTCAATATATCCTATATTAATATATATATAAATTAGAAAAATTTCATATCAATATTTAGGCTGTGTTTGATAGGGGGAAAACCAATTCCGGAATTGGTTTTACACATTTTCCAGTGTTTGATAGTAGGAAAATATTTTCCTTTTGTAAAACCAATTCCAAGACACGGGAAAAGCTATTACAAAATTGGGGAAAATGTCTTACACCCTTCATTTCGGTAAGACATTTTCCATATTCTCTCCAGCCTTCTAAAACATTCATTCCTTCATTTCCTTCCATTTCCAAACCCCCACAAGATCTGTCGACTGATTTTCCCCCACAATACGTTCTCTCCGACCACCATTTCCGTCAGATCTATGGGAAATTTCAGGTAAGACATGCTGGGTTTGTATTTTCTGTTTTTGTTTCTGTTTCTGTGGGAAATATTCTGTCGAAAATGGTTTTATTTGGTTTTTTGAACTGCATGTGTAGTTAAACTCTCACATACACTGGTATATATGCGAATCCTGCTACTCCAACTTTCGTTACCCATAATAGAATAAGGAATCGACTCCTTTTCCTTTCTCTTGTGAAGCTGTCTGTTGTTTAGCGAAAGTCTTCTTTTGCTGCCTATGGATCTGTCTTCTCTTGCAAGAGCCGATTTGTTCACAGACGATCTCTGAACACTTTAGAAAACTTTTTTAGATTCGAGCTATGCCCTGAGTGAGGTATAAAGGTTGAAAACCGTTAGCAAGGCTTAAGCTTAGAGACCAAGGCAGGACCTAGACGAATCAAGATACTTAGCCGATCCGATGCCATAAATTGTTAAGAATAGGTTATTCCAGAATAAGTTGTGGGAAAATAGGTTGTTTTTTTTTCATCAAAAGTCGAAGGAATATGCCCAGAAAGGGATGTCCTGGTCCTGTTAGCACAAATTAAGCTGTTAGCTAGAATAAGGTACATCGCAGTCTAAGCGTGCTTGCTTTGCGCACCGGCACAGCAGAATGAGAATCCGCTGGCTCAGATGAGTGGCTTTTGGCTTACTTCCTTGAGAAGGGCTTTCTGTAACTAAGAAATGAGAATTGTTGACCCATATGATTATGATCTCAGGCTCATAAAGAGGATGAAACTGACAATTTAAACTTTTTGAGCTCGTCAGTGATCTTTTCCATGGTGTCTAGAGAAACCAGCTTTGAACATGACATTCGTACCCAAGGAAAATTTTAGCAGGCATTACTATGATCTTGAAGCCCTTGCTAGGAGCTGCTCGGTACGGCTCACTACTAAACTAAAGAAGGTTCAGGCATGCTTCGACTTAGCCCTGTGATCCGCTAATTCATCTCTTGATCTGGTATTCCGGAAAGGGGGTGGATAGGGTCAGCGAAAGAAGTGGCGAGGGCGGAAGAAAGGGTTTTCAATTCCAGCGGACCTGCTCACGAGAGTCAGGCCTGCTCTGTAATGGGAAGACGTAGCAGGGCCATCTTAAAAAATATAGAAAAAAGAGCCGCTGGAGAAAACCAATTACGTTGGATTCTTAATTCCATGGAGTATGTTGTGAGTTTGAATTGACCCGGTTAGCTAGAAGGTTCCTTTCGCTACCGTCCTAAGGTTCAATCAACTGTTGGTTTGCTTTAACAAGTTGATAGGTTGCATTCTGGTTTGGCCAAGTAAAAAATCCAACCCTACAACCACAACCACATCAAATTTGTATAGATTCTCATTTTGGGAAAATTTAGGGCACATTCGTTTGTTTGGTAGGTTACACCAGAAGGCCTTGCCCACTAATTTCCATCCCAATCCTAAATTGCATAAATGAAGTTCACATCTGTTTGTGGCAACTGTCTCTATCTCTTTCAAACACTAATACATTGGCATGGAATGGCTGAATCAATTAGCAAGGGTTTTGTTAATTAAACTTTGAACTCATTATTTAGGGTTAGTATGTTTTGACAGTAAAAATCAGTTTGAATTATATGTAGATACTGCTTACGGCTTTTGGATATTTTATATAATAATTGCCTTTAAAATAAGTTAATTCTTTTTAAAGAAACTAATCATAAATTATGAATAATTATTTTTCTTTTTACTTCCATTCACACGAGCGAAGTTCACATGTTTTTAGCTCATAATTCTACAGATTATTGTTAATATGGTAATGAGAGTTGTTGAGGATGATTATTGTTAATATTATATCAGGAATTATGGATGAAATGTTGGAGTTTCTAATTAATACCGATATAAATTTAATTATTATAGAAGTGAAAAGATAAAAACATGTGATGTTGTCTTTAATTTATACAAGTTGGATGTAATTGTGTTAAAATAAACTGTTGAAGATGACCCAATTTTTGTATGTTTATTGATTTGGATTTTGATTATGTTTATTGATGATGGCAAGACTGATGTTGTCTTAGCTTCTATTTTTATTGCTCCTAACGGTTCTAATTTCTTTGTATGCTTGACCTCCATCTGTATAGTTCTTGCTGTCCTAGCCTCTACCTCAGCATTCGTACTCGTGTTGGTGGCCTTGGTCGATATTTTCATAAGAGGTTTGTGGTGTGCTTGATTTATGATAAGCCTTCTAATAAGCATTTGTGGTTGTTATAATTCGGTTCAAGTGAATTAAATGGTTGTTGGATGTGCTTGGGTATGGTTTATTATTGATTTACATTTTTTCTGTAATTTGTTGGGAAATGGCAGTGATGAGCTGTTATATTTATGATAAGACTGATATTTTTGTTAATTATGTCCGAAATTTTAACTGTATATATAGTAATTGTAGCAGTGCACTTAAACATTATTTATTTTTTATAAAAAGTAATCAATTTATAATTTAAAAAATTATAAAAATAGAAATAAAAAAATTTTATAACATTGTCAATTTTTTTTGTTTATATTGAAATAAAAAAAGAAAACACACTTGATAGCAATTGAAGTATTTAAAACTCTTTTATATTTTAAAAAAAGAGGCATCAACATTTATAGCTTTTGAGCAATATATTTTAAGTGATCTTAACTTTATAAAATCATGATCAATATATTTTAATAACTTTATAAAAACATATTATTAACTATGATCAATATATAACAAATACATGAAAGATATTTTAAGTCATGGTAACTTTAATACATGATCAATATATTTAAAACTCTTGCACCAATTGAAGTATTGTATTAACTATGATCAATATTTAAGTGCTACTTTAAAAAAATTATTATTGGGCAATTACAATTAGCTTGATATGTATGTATGCACTTTTTTACTCATGGTAACTTTATGTGATCTTATGAAAATCTTACATCTTTTGTAGTAGTGATCATATATTTGTGTGGCATTATTTTGTGTAGATGGATCGTAATCAAAATCAAATGGCAATTGCCGGAGTTGTGGCTTCAGTTTTAGCTTTTGGGGCTCTTTGGATTAAAAAATTAGAAACTAGGAAGAAAATTGCTTCTCGCCCTCGTGAGAATCGAGATTATGAAAGAGAAAACTATATTAATAGTATTTTATATAGTGGTGACCAGCATTGCATTGATATAATAAGGATGAGACCGATCGCCTTTTTTAATTTATGTGATATTCTTAGTACGAATAATTTGTTACAATCGTCTAAATCTGTCGATATTAGGGAGCAAGTAGTTATATTTTTACATATAATTGGTCATAATGTAAGGTTTCGAGTGATTGGATCTAGATATTATAGATCAATTCAGACAGTTCACCATTACTTTAGGGTTGTATTGAGAGCTATTTTGAAATTGTATAGACTAGTTATTAGATTACCTGATGAGTCAACTCCTAGTGAAATTAGAAACAATCCAAGGTTTTATCCTTATTTTAAAGATTGTATTGGAGCATTAGATGGAACTCATATTCGTGCATCCGTTCCACTTAGCATTGAAGGAAGATTTCGTAGCCGTAAAGGGGGGACGACACAAAATGTATTGGCTGCCATTACATTTGATTTGAAATTTGCCTATGTTCTAGCTGGTTGGGAAGGTAGTGCACATGATTCTCGTATCTTAAGTGATGCACTTTCACGCCCAAGAGGATTAAGAATTCCAGAAGGTAATATTTATCACAAATAGTTCCAATAAGCTCATAGTTTATCAGTATTAATTACGTATTGTAAAATTGTAGGTAAATATTATCTTGCTGATGCTGGATATGGCATCCGAATTGGATGTATTACCCCATATCGTGGTGTCCGATATCATTTAAAAGAGTTTGGTGCTGAAGGGCCTGAAAATGCAAAGGAACTCTTTAATCTTCGACATTCATCATTACGGATCACTGTTGAACGTGTTTTTGGGATTTTAAAGAAACGGTTTCGTGTATTAGATGCTGAACCATTTTGGAATTTTCAAACTCAAGTAGATATAGTTTTGGCTTGTTGTATCATTCATAATCATATAATGGGAGTTGATCCTAGTGATTTACTTAATCAAGGATTATACGAGGAGTCTGAGTTTGATTCGATAATACAAACTCTCACGGAGCGAGAAGAAAGACAAGAAGCAAGAGAATGGTCTGCTAAGAGAGATGAGATTGCAGAAACTATGTGGACTGATTACATGGCTAGAAATATTAGGTAGATTTAGGCTTAGGGTTATTATTTCTATGTTATGTATGTTTTAGACTGATGTTTTTTTTTTGTAAATGTTGGTTGGATAATAACATTGTCAAATTTTAGATTGTTGGATTTTGATATATGTCTTGAATTGGTTAGATATTGATTATGTTTTAACATTGTTGGATATTGAATTGATTATTATGTTTTAAGCTTGTTGGATATTGAAATTATTGATAATGACAATTATTTAATGTAGAATGGGTAAGGGCAACAAAGAAGGGATCTCCAAGCAATTCAGGTGGACAAAACCGATGGAACATGTTTTCCTTGAAATTCTAGCAGAGGAGGCTCGAAAAGGAAATAAGCCTTCTAATACTTTCAAATCAGTTTCTATTAATCGAGTTACCGACGCCATTTCTTCTAGATTCCAAGTCCAATGCGATACAAAGCACGTGGAAAATCATTTGAGGACAGTAAAAAACCAGTGCCAGATTATATGCAAAATTCGAGGTGAAAGTGGTTTTGGATGGGATGATAACATGAAAATGATCACATGTGATAGAGCGACATACGATGCAACAGTGATGGTAATATATGTATATATATGTTAAGTATATTTCAATTGTTTTTACTTGTTATTCTAATTGTGTATAATATCCAACAGGCACACAAGAAGTATGAACCATTTTTGAATAAAAGCATTGATCATTATGATGAAATGGCTGTGGTTGTTGGCAAAGATATGGCAACAGGGAGTTTTTCCAGAACATTTGCTGACATAGATTTGGATGATGATAATGAAGATTCAATGCCTGTAGACTGCGACAATAAAGAGGCTGAAGAGGTAAGAACAAATGTATCTTCATCTGGCACATCCAAACGTAAAAGAAAAAGTGGTCAAGAAAGTCTCGTTGATGAACAAATTAAATTTGTGGGTGAGCAACTTGGCAAAATTGCTAATGCTTTGAAACAATTTACTGCCGACAATACAGCACAGCTTTATGAACAAGTGATGTCGATGGAGGAAGAAGGATTTGATGATGACTTCTTGTGTTCTGTGTGTGATTATCTAGGGAGTCATGAATCAGAGGCCAAAATGTTTTTAGTTGAAAGTAAGAAGCATAGAAAAATTTGGCTTCAAAAATTTTCTCAGCGTTGAAGATATTGATACTTTTATGTGGTGTAATATTATGCACTTCGACAATGTTGTTACTATGTGGTGTACTACTAATTATGTATTTGGATAATATTATTTCTAGTACTCATTATGGTTTCGAAGCAATTTATAATTATTCAATATTCTTACTAGTACTCATTATGGATAATATTTTTTCAATTTATAACGATCAATATTGTAGCTTATTATTGAGTATTATTATAAATAAATCATTGCAATATATGTAAAAACAATTTAAAATATAAAAATTTATTAATATATATTAATATATGTAAAAAACAACTTTTCCGGAAAATATTTTCAGGAAATCTGTCAAACAGCAGAAAATATTTTACACAGATTCAATCAAACACCAGAAAATATTTTCCAGTAAGTCATTTTACAGAAAAGTAAAATATTTTCCAGAATTCATTTTACGGAAAACATTTTACAGCCAATCAAACAGACCCTTAATTCCATTCAACCATTTGAACCAAATTCTCGAACATCCATAATTATAGTGGATTGAAATGAAATAAGTAGAGCAAAGTATGATTGATTTGTATTTTTTACAACTTTTTTTTAAATTATTTTGAGTTTTATGATTTTACCCAACATCTCCGGAACACTTCCTAGAAATCTTTGGGCATTACTTTTTGTGGGCATCCCCTTAACTAAACCACTTGGGGTGTTATACCCCAAACTTTGAGAATACTTTTTGACAACTCTTTAAGCATCACTTCTCGTGAACAGTTATTAGTTAAACTTGTTAAAGAAACTCCTTAAGAGGACTTCTCAGAGCCTAAGTGACACAGAGAATCTCACCCAACCATCATTTATGACATCAATTATTAAATCTCATTTGACATTATTAATAATTTATCCAATCGTCACCCTAATTACCTTGTCCTTATCTAAACTTACTATATCAAGCCAATTGGCTTTACCACCTTTAGTCACATATAGCCGAACCACATGTGGCATATTAGGATCTAAGCCTATAAGCCAACACCTTATCCCAAAAAGGGTCTCTCTCTCTCTCTCTCTCTCTCTCTCTACACCAATTAAACCCAAAAATATCTTCCAACCACCACCAATGGCCCTCTGCGTTGAATCATTTATCCTCATCGTATTACAACCCTTGTTCGATCTTCACATCAATAATGATCTTTTAATATATTTCTTAGAACTTTTTAATAATTATTTATGATCATTAAATTTTTATAATATTTAAATGTTTAAAAAAATTATGATTTAAAAAATCATATTTAGAATGAATCTAAACAAATGAATGTCTATATTTAAATAAACTTGGACATTAAATTATCCAAGTTCATTTTGAATTTACATTTTCATAATTTTTTTAGATTTTATTTTTAGAATATATACATTTATAGGGATGTCATGTGCTAGCTTTTTATTGCTTTCATTAGTCACGTCAACATCTGTTAATAGTTAAATGAAAATTTCTATTAATGAAAGAGCTAAATTAGTTTTTTTTATTTGTCAATAAGGGCTCACTTGAGTGAAAATTTTTGATGATGTCCTAATTATTCCTTTTTACTTTTTATTGAAGGTTTTTTTGACACTTAATTCTTAAAAAGAGATACATTGTAAATTAATACTACACTTTTTTAAGGGGTAAAAATACTTTACACTATTCAATGTCTTTTTTGTAACACCTCAAATTTCTGTAGTTTCAGCTTTTGTGAAATGGTAGCATAGGAAAATATCTGAAAATGTTTTTGCATGAATTTGCATAATATCTATTTGCTATTGTGTTTAAATGCGTTGGGGTTGTGTTGGGGAAGTCCCAAGTTCAAGTCTTAACTTGGGCAAAATTTTGGTTTTTATTGAAATAAAGCTTGGCTTTTGATTAATGGGCTTATAAGAATTTTTTGGTAAAAACTTAACAGAATGGGCCTATTGGTCTAATGGTTAAGTGGCAAGGGTTTATGTTAGAGGTCTTGTGTTCGAATCTTGGCTTGGGCATTATTTTTGCCACTAAGGCCGTGATAAAATTAGAGGTGAACTAAAATACTGTAGTGGTAGGGTTTATCAGATTTTTCTAAATGGTTTCCCCAAAAGAACTCTCTCTGTCGTAATTCCCTACTATTTTCCTCCCTCCACGTTCTTTTTCTTTTCTATTTTGCGAAATTTCCCTTGTCTTCCTCCGATTCGTGTTGATTTTGTACTAACGGGCTTCTGCGATTCATTGACGTTCTCCTCATTGGTAAGTTTTTCGTTTCGCTCGACTTGAATATTGTTCGAGTTAAGTGTCTAGTAAGAGGTTTCTGCTATTTGATAAGAGTGGATCAAAGGGATGAAGAACAACCATTAACGCTTTAAGGATTCAGGTTTGCTACTTTCCATTCAAGGGTAAGTTGATCGTTCGTTGAGTGGATATTTCGTTTGGGGTTAAGTGAAAAGACTCGTTTATGAGGTTCTAATAGGTTGGATATACTGATTATAGGTCTTAAAGTGCTCGGGATTGCATTAGGCTTCAATCGAAACCAGGTGTGTACTCCAATCTATTTGAAATCGCGTTTCGGCGAAAGCCGAAAACGTTACTATCGATGCCACACAGGTTTGTGGACAGGCCGTGTGGCGAGACACAGACTTGTAGGCTATGTGCGAGGCACAGACTCAAGCAAATAGGCCGTGTGGGCCCACAGGGCGTGTGGGAATTTGAGCCAAGCCGTGTGATCCACACGAGTAAGACCAATTTGGGCTATGTGCGTGCCTCAAGCAAATAAGCCGTGTGGGCCACACGGGCGTATGGGAATTTGAGCCAGGCCGTGTGATCCACACGAGTAAGACCAATTTGGGCCTTGTGACCGACACGGGTGTGTGGGCCCACACGGGCAGAACACACGGGCGTGTGAGCCCAATTTGTTGAAAATGTTCTATAAGGTTGCATGGGTCACTTGAGTCGACTATGACCTATCGTAAGGTCGGTAAGCCTTATCTAGACTCTTAATTTTGTGATGTATGTGTTAGCATGTTATACCTGGCATGATTATCTGATCTGTTCTGAAAATAAATGTATAACCCGTTTGCTGTATTATAACATGCCATATTTGTATAATGCATTGCATCGGGGTAGGTTTGATGAAGAGAATGGAGTATTTGTTAGGCTTCATGAGCCTGATATCTGGTAGCTAAGCTGCATACTTATGATATGTGTTGCATTGCGGTACCTTATGGTGTGTAGGGATGGATGGGACGATTGTATCTGCATATATGGTGTGCAGGGATTGGTGGGTCGATTTTATCCCCACATGGTGTGTTGGGTTGGACAGAGTTGGTATGCAGGGCTGGTAGGCATATTCTCTTGATCTGATCTATTTTGCATGCTATATCTAAGATGGGCTGAAGCCCTAAGACTATATCTGATAATGATCCTGTCAGTGCCCAAGCCCGAAGTATGATTGTATTCTTTATCTGTTTGCTTGCATACTATACTGTGGGGATGTGCACACTGAGTTGCGAAAACTCACCCATTTATTTATTTATTTGTTCAGGTAATCCCCAGCAGTAGGTGGATCGGTGCAGAGGAGGACTCGACGGTGATCACGTCCGCATACATTTTGGTTATGACTTTTACTTTGGTTTATTTATTATTTGTTGAGGGTTGATGTGATTTTGGATTTTAATTGGATTTTGAACTGTGGATGTGGATTATAAAATACAACAACAATATTATGATTTTCCTAAAAAAAACTAAGAATTTTTATAAATAAAAATGAGTTCTCAAGATAATGATTAACAATTGAGTTTCAAACGCTTCCGCGATAAAGAAACGTTTTCAAAACAATACGACTTTTTCTTCATGATTTACGACTGAGTAAACAACAACAAATGACATGGTCTATGAATCAAAATGGTTTAGTTAAAACACTCTCATGTGACATCGCCAGATTCAGCCATAACGTCTAGGCCGGATTTAGGGTGTTACATTTTTAATTCTTTTCCATTTTTTAGATTTTTCTTTTCTTAATAGTGGATAAATTGACCATAATAGTCCATAAATAATATATAATTAATATAAATATAACATATAATATTAGATTATATAAATGTATTATTATAAACATTATTTTTATATAAATAATTAAAATTTTTTGATTTTAAACTAAAATAATATAATTTATCTTTTTACCTTTTTTGGTAATAAAAAATAAAAAATAAAATGTAAAACAACTCACTATAAAATTTAACATTTTTATTTATTTTATAAATTTATTTAACAAAAGTTATTTAACAGAATTACAAATCTTATTTATAAGTATCACAATTTTTTTTTCTTATTTATAAATGTGATGAATAAATAATAAAAAATATATAAAATGACAAAATCATTAATATAATAAACATCAAAGGATATATAAATGAGTTCAAAAGTTTCTTTAAACTTATACTTTTATATATATATATCTGAGGTAAGATTGTTAGCTTTTTAATATTTGAAGTAAATTTTAATGCATTACCTAATAAATTAAATTCTATTATTAGTCCTTACACTTTATGAAAGTTTTGGATTTAATCCATGTACTTTAATTTGGTTATTCTTAGTTTTTATACTTTTCAAATTTTAAAATTTCAGCCCTCATCAAATAATAATTGTTAAATTTATTAAATTAAGTTATACTATTTCCAAAATTTGATTCGAAAACATATTACCATATATATAATGTCATGTTAGCTTGCTATTTCGACATATTACTCACTAAAAATTAGTTAATGGACTAATGATTGTCATTTGCATCAAGATTGAAATTTCAAAATTCAAAAAGTTAGGGACTTAAAATGACCTAATTGGAAAATATGGACTAAATCTAAAATTGAACGCATAGTACAAGACTAGTAATTGAATTTAACCAATCATATTTCACTACTATTGTTTTGGGTCAAGGGTAAAGTCAGAAATTTTATTTAGGGGGCCAAGATAAAATTATAAAATTTTGAAGGGGCCAAGGTTAAAGATTTTTCATTTAAAATACTTAAATTGCATTGCTTATATTTTTAGAGGGGTCAAAAATGAAAATTTTTCATTTATTCAAAGGTTAAAAAACCTTACTTAAAATGATTTATATTTTAGGAGGGGGTAAAAAGAAAATTTCCTATTTAACCAAAGAGGAGTTAAAGGGCTGGCCTACCCTTTGCCTTCACCGTTGATTTGGATTAAGACTAAAATTTAAAAATTTAAAAAGTACATATATTAAAATTAATCAAATTAAAGTACAAAAGCTAAATGTATAAGTTTTAAAAAAAATAGAAGGAGTAATAGAATTTATCCTTACGTATAATATGTTACTCAAATTTAGATGAAGTGTTCGAATATAAAATTGTTCAAAGTTCAAGCTATATGTTTGGTCATATAAATTTGATTTAAGTGGGTTGAGTTTGAACAAAGAAAATATGAATTTGGATAGATTATTATTTATTAAATTAAATATTATTTCTATTCAAATTCAATAGTAAAAGTAAATATTAATATTTTTAAAAATTTTAATATTAAATGAATAATAAATTTAAGTAGGTGGGCGAGATAAAGCCAAGAAAACTTTTTAAAAAAATGGTGTGAATACTTAGATCAGTCGTGAACAAGTTTAGTGGAGTAGAGTTATGTTATTTTTTTAAACAAGAACCATATATTTATATTTATACTAATTTATTAAATTATAGAGTAAAAATTAGAAGGTTAAAATATGTTTTAAATTTTTGTACATTTTATACATTTAAAATTTAATTTTTTCATTTTTATTTTCAGAAATGTAGTCTACTTATTTTTCAAATTTAAGAATTCAACTACAGTCGTTACCCCAAATAAAATTCTTTTATGAAATTCATCGGTGACATTTTCAAAATAAAATAAAAATTCACTTGATTGCGATATTAAAAAAATAATGTAGAAAAAATAATCAAAGTAACATATTGTGGAATAGAGCGGTTGAAACAGATTTTTCTTTCTGAAATTTCAGAAAAAAAAGTGTTCGATTAATAGATTAATAATTTTAATTTAAAAATAAGTAATTTATATACTTTTAAGGAAATCATCGATGAGATCTTGATTTATTGGTAAAGATGAAGATTGAGTTTTCTCGAATTTTATCATACACAATTGTATTTGTAATAATAATATTCTAAAAAAACTGTAAGACTAAATTTTAAATTTTTTCAAAGTATAAAATAAATGATATATTTTGATTAAATCATTTCTTAAGAATTTACATGATTGTTAAATTTATTAGGAAATTTATATTTATAAAAATGAAAAATATTTATATCGGGTATTCTTATTTATTTTATTATAAAATATTAATATAGTAGTATTTTAACCTAAGACAACGATAAAGATGTTTTTACTACAAACCCATCATACATTGTAGACTTTTAAAAATTACCTTTATTATGGAATTTTTTTACCCAAAAATGTCATTTTCTAAAAAAAATTACCAAAATAGGTCAATTTTTGAAATATTTATGGGAATAGGTCGATTATTTGTACTAAAATCCAGAAAAACGCTTTTAGCTGGAAGAGCTTTCTGCGTGTCACTAGTAAAACACTTCCAGCTAGAAGCGTTTTACTGCATTTCACCTGAAAACGCTTCCAGCTGGAAGCGTTTCCCCTGTGTTATATTAGGGTTTATGGTTCTTTAGGATTTTAAAATTTTTAGTGTGTTAGAGTTTAAGGTTTAGGGCTAGGGTTTTAAAATAAGGTTTAGAGTTTTAAACTGATAAAAATTTTAACATAATAATTGTAATTATTGAATTCGATATTTAAAATATTAGTATTTACACCAATCGTATATTCGAATTTCATTTTGCAAATTGATTAAAAATCGAAACTCAGAGTACTCGGTTTGGATCCAGAACTAGTTTTAAAAATCTTTGCCTTTTTTTAATCTTAGTTTGATCTGATATTTCAGTAAAAGACTTATCTAGTGCATTATTTTTTATGAGATGGGTTTTGAAATGATTTTGAAAAAATTCCCCGGATAGTAGGGGGTTGGAATTAGTAGAGAAAAAACGCTCCAAGCAGGACACACTGTCAGCAAAAGTACCAAAAGCACTTGTCGAAACCATTTTTTAAAGGGATGTTTGAAAAACGGGGATCGACTTTTGAAAAACGAAAACGGGAGTCGCCACCAATCTTTTAAAGTGTGATTGGATCACTTTATAAAATGTTTTAGTCTACGAAATTACGAGAAAACAGGTTCGGGAGTCGGTTAAGTTCGAGGAAGGATTAGCACCCTCGTAACGCCCAAAATTGGTACCAAATTGAATAATTTTGTCTTAATGTCAGAAATTTGAAAGAATTTAGAAATGAGATTTCCTTAAAATCGTAATATTTTAAATTAAAAGTATCAAGATTCATTTGCTTCAAAAGAGTACAAACATCACATCCAGCATGATTGGATACGATATCTTTAAACTTTGGTAACTGAAATCATCTTATGATTTGTAAAAAATTCGTTTAGAAGGATATTTTAGATATTTAGACAAACGAGAAATCGCAACCCAGCATGTTAGGACACTACTTCTCGAATTCCTAAATATCGAAACATTGCCTTACTTTTTAAAAAAAAAAATACCTTTTGAAATGAGATATTTTTTGTTTTGAAAATGATGATGTATTTTACAAAAAAATTAACATTAAATAAACCTAGCTACATAATGCATGCTTTATCATTTTATGCAAATATAGTACAGAGAATAATAAATAATAACATAAATTACACAATATACGTTATCACCTTATGCATGGCCATATATGACATATATATACATGCATTATCGTTACATGCAACATACAAAAATGGAAAAATAAATCAATGCAAATTAAACATACATAATAATATTTCATGCAGATATACTCTTAAAATAACAATATAAAATATTCAATTAAAGATAAAACAAATGATATGTAAAATTTAACCTATTAAGCAACGAAAGAAAAGCAAAAACTAAGCAAATTAAAATGTATAAAATATAAGTTGAATAAAAATAAGCTATTTAGAAATATACTAAATAATATAAGGATAATAAAAGAGAACCCTTTTTTTTAAAAAATGATATATACATATATAGATTATACTATAAAATATAATAACTTAATACGTAAGAAAAATAATGTATTAAATATTGCTATTATACTTATAAAAAATAATTTAAGAATGTACATAATTAATAAATAATAAAAATAGTGTATATTTTATAATAAAATAAAGATAATGTAAAGAAATATGATAAAATATATAGTGTATAATATAATTTACAAACAATATAAATCATATGATAAATAAAATAAATATATATATGATAAAATGTATATAATATATAAAAATATCATATGGAGTAAAATATAATATGTAATAAAATAATATGAAAACAAATAATATATAAATATAGTGAAATATATAAAATGTATATAAGATTTATAAGAAACATATATAATAATATAATATACATAAATAAAAAAAATTATTATTTTTATACATAATTAACATTTTAAAAAAATATATATAAAACATATGTTTTTAAAAAAATATTTTAATTAATACAATATAAATAATACATATGCCATATAAAATAATATAATAATATATAATATAATGGATTTTCCATATTTAATAATAATATAACATACAATTTTAATATAAAATAATAATATATATTAAATACATAATAAAATTCAAAATAAATAAATTTATAAGTGTAAGAGGACTAAAATTAAAAGCA